>NC_134489.1:111798294-112052429 GCF_040206685.1 Ascaphus truei | reverse complement strand
GTTGTGTGATAGCACGTTTAGGACGTTGTGTGATAGCACGTTTAGGCCGTTGTGTGATAGCACGTTTAGGACGTTGTGTGATAGCACGTTTAGGACGTTGTGTGATAGCACGTTTAGACGTTGTGATAGCACGTTTAGACGTTGTGTGATAGCACGTTTAGGACGTTGTGTGATAGCACTTAGGCCGTTGTGTGATGCACTTAGGCCGTTGTGTGATAGCACTTAGGCCGTTGTGTAATAGCACGTTTAGGACGAAGCAGAGATTCCTCCCTCTGGGGACTCGAGAGCGCTACTCTAGCTAGGCCTCTGCTCTCGTGGGATCTGCGGGGTACCCTGGAAGTCTGCCCTGGTTTGGTGACTATGTGGTGGTCGGGGTTGAACTGACTGAAGGATACGCCGTGGGTCTCGTTCCGTGGCCGTCGTCGGTGGTGTTAGGGAAGCACGGCAGTCCACGTGGGTTTAACTTATTGTACGTTTTTATTGATATTGTATGCCAAATACATTAGGAATATTCCTCTAACGAAGCCGTTTTCGCTGCGCTCCTCCCTTTGTACTGTATTGTCTCGCAGAGGAAGCCGCATTTTGGGTTTGGAAGGGCAGAGATACTCTGTCATTATACAAAGAAAATTCCCCAAATATATTATAGTTGGTAAAGTTATTAGTCCAAATGCAAAGCACTGACTCACGTGACATAATCTTTAACCTTTTAAGTGTGAACAAAGTAGTCCCTTTCCATGTATTGGGTTTGGCAGCAATGTCTGCACAATATTCCAACCAGAGAATTCCCGTAGTAGGTCATTCACTCTCTCCCTGTCCATGCTTCACATGAGGGATTCCTAACCTGTGCTGGAAGTACCACTGGGGGTATTAATATCCACAATAAATACTCCATGCTCCATACATAAACAGAGAGAGAGAAAATAAGCAAAACATTTACAACTCATTGTATGTGGGTGAGGATTTAGGACGGATACAGGTACAGGTGAGACACCTGTTAGCAGCTGTTGTTTGTTAGAAAAATCAGGTTTGTAGTTCAAATGAAACGTCTTTGTTTCTTCAATCCGCTTCAGCGATTTCAGCATGGATACAGCATATAGATACTTCTGAAAAAACTATAATAAAGCGCAACAAATATTGTGATATACCCAAGCTGCAGCCTAAACTCCAGCGGTTTTCCCCAAAACCCCAAATTAAAACCTAAACAAAACAGTGTTCATGGCGCAAAGTGATAAAACCGTTAATATGGCAAATGAACCCAGTGTTAGTTAGCACTGAAGCACACATAATACTGTAACTGCGAGTAGAAGATACTCCAGGTCAGCAGGCTTTTTGTACCCCTCATATGAAGATACACAAATGCAAGGATATAGTGCATTCACATTTACTGTAAGATGCCAGACAACACAGAGGGGACGGTAACACACTCACTCTCCCCGCTGGTAACACACTCACACTCTCCCCGCTGGTAACACACTCACTCTCTCCCCGCTGGTAACACACTCACTCTCTCCCCGCTGGTAACACACTCACACTCTCCCCTCTGGTAACATACTCACACTCTCCCCGCTGGTAACACACTCACACTCTCCCCGCTGGTAACACACTCACACTCTCCCCTCTGGTAACATACTCACACTCTCCCCGCTGGTAACATACTCACACTCTCCCCGCTGGTAACACACTCACACTCTCCCCGCTGGTAACACACTCACTCTCCCCGCTGGTAACACACTCGCACTCTCCCGCTGGTAACATGCTCACGCTCTCCCCGCTGGTAACACACTCACTCTCTCCCCGCTGGTAACACACTCACACTCTCCCCGCTGGTAACATACTCACTCTCTCCCCGCTGGTAACACACTCACTCTCTCCCCGCTGGTAACACACTCACACTCTCCCCGCTGGTAACACACTCACACTCTCCCCGCTGGTAACATACTCACACTCTCCCCGCTGGTAATATACTCACACTCTCCCCGCTGGTAACACGCTCACGCTCTCCCCGCTGGTAACACACTCACTCTCTCCCCGCTGGTAACACGCTCACGCTCTCCCCGCTGGTAACACACTCACGCTCTCCCCGCTGGTAACACACTCGCTCTCTCCCCGCTGGTAACACGCTCACACTCTCCCCGCTGGTAACACACTCACACTCTCCCCGCTGGTAACACACTCACACTCTCCCCGCTGGTAACACGCTCACGCTCTCCCCCGCTGGTAACACACTCGCTCTCTCCCCGCTGGTAACACACTCGCTCTCTCCCCGCTGGTAACACACTCACTCTCTCCCCGCTGGTAACACACTCACACTCTCCCCGCTGGTAACACACTCACACTCTCCCCGCTGGTAACACGCTCACGCTCTCCCCGCTGGTAACACGCTCACGCTCTCCCCGCTGGTAACACACTCACTCTCTCCCCGCTGGTAACACACTCACACTCGCCCCGCTGGTAACACACTCACACTCGCCCCGCTGTTAAGTAAACAAGAAGTGACTTTGGACGCACTTCAACCCTTCTCCTTAGATAACAGCACCCGGTGCGACCGCTCCACTTCTCAGTCAGGAACAGACCGCAATTGCCTCTGCCAGCGTCTCTCACCCGCAGTGGGGGGCACTCCGCCGCGTCACGGCCGTCTCAGCAGTCTCCTTCCAATCAGGGCTTCTCAGGAGTTTGGGTACAGTGGCCCCAAAGCATCAAAAAAGGCCCTCATCTGGGGTCATCAGTTCTTGTACTCTCAGGACAAAGAGATATATGTCACTTGTCTTAGATACCTCCTTTTGTTGACTTGTTTTTTAGTACCAGGCTGTATTTACTCTGTACTAAAGGACCTTGCAATCAGCAAACATCTGCCTGATATGTTAGGAACGTATCTTATCACTAAAATGTCTCGGTTTCAAGTTGTCCCTGAAGTTACAAACTGCACATAAGATCCCTTATAAGAAAAAGAACTTGCAAGATTTTAACCTATTGAGTGCTGAATATATATACTGTATATACATACACTGATTGCTATCCTACTACGGATAATATATAGGTATATAATAATATATATCAGTGTTCTCAGGGGATGTTACTTTGTTATGGGGGCATCGAACCAAACAAAGCTAGTAACAGGTGCTTCACATTACTCACATCCTTCTCTTCCAGGTCCCTCTCCTACTCTCCCAGGGATCACACACATTGTTCCTTTACAGTTTGTCCCAAATCAGGGGATAAACCGGGGGGGGGGGGAGGGGGGAAGGGGGGGAGGGGGGAGTATTTATATATTATTCACTGTTCCCAAATACATACAAAGGATGTTTCCTGTTTCCTTTTCAATAGTCCCTGGGATTAGTTTCCTTTCAAGTAAATAGAATTAATGGAAATGGCTGATAAACTTTCTCTCTGGGATTCTTCTGCTTCCCTAACGCAGACCCTGCAGCCAGAGAGGGGACCTGTGAGGGGAACGCAGGTGTGCGGGAGAGGGTGCGGAGGCGGGGAGACACCTTGGGGAAGGAGTTGGAAAGTCCTCTGTCTTACAGCAGCTTCTTCTGCTTCCCTAACGCAGACCCTGCAGCCAGAGAGGGGACCTGTGAGGAGAATGCAGGTGTGCGGGAGAGGGTGCGGAGGCGGGGAGACACCTTGGGGAAGGAGTTGGAAAGTCCTCTGTCTTACAGCAGCTTCTTCTGCTTCCCTAACACAGACCCTGCAGCCAGAGAGGGGACCTGTGAGGGGAACGCAGGTGTGCGGGAGAGGGTGCGGAGGCGGGGAGACACCTTGGGGAAGGAGTTGGAAACTCCTCTGTCTTACAGCAGCTTCTTCTGCTTCCCTAACGCAGACCCTGCAGCCAGAGAGGGGACCTGTCCTGAAGGAGACCCTGTGACACAGGACGTCCCACCCTCAGTGCTGCTCATTGAGAATATACAGGACAGCTGCACCCCGGAGATGTTACATCTGCTGCTGGAGAACGTCAGTAACCTGTGTGAGGACCGAGACTTCCACGTGGAGATGATCCCGGAGATCTGCTCGGCTGTGGTCACTTTCACACGTGACATTGGTGAGATACCGCGCTGCTGACTATCTATCCAGCCAATGCATTGATCCGACAGCGCTCTGCTACATGTAATACAGGCACGTATACTCTGCTACGTGTAATAAAGGCACATATACTCTGCTACGTGTAATAAAGGCACGTATACTCTGCTACATGTCATAAAGGCACGTATACTCTGCTACGTGTAATAAAGGCACGTATACTCTGCTACGTGTAATAAAGGCACATATACTCTGCTACGTGTAATAAAGGCACGTATACTCTGCTACGTGTAATAAAGGCACGTATACTCTGCTACGTGTAATAAAGGCACGTATACTCTGCTACATGTAATAAAGGCACATATACTCTGCTACGTGTAATAAAGGCACGTATACTCTGCTACATGTAATAAAGGCACATATACTCTGCTACATGTAATAAAGGCACGTATACTCTGCTACATGTAATAAAGGCACATATACTCTGCTACATGTAATAAAGGCACGTATACTCTGCTACATGTAATAAAGGCACGTATACTCTGCTACATGTAATAAAGGCACATATACTCTGCTACGTGTAATAAAGGCACGTATACTCTGCTACATGTAATAAAGGCACGTATACTCTGCTACATGTAATAAAGGCACATATACTCTGCTACGTGTAATAAAGGCACGTATACTCTGCTACATGTAATAAAGGCACGTATACTCTGCTACGTGTAATAAAGGCACGTATACTATGCTACGTGTAATAAAGGCACATATACTCTGCTACGTGTAATAAAGGCACGTATACTCTGCTACATGTAATAAAGGCACGTATACTCTGCTACATGTAATAAAGGCACGTATACTCTGCTACATGTAATAAAGGCACATAAACTCTGCTACATGTAATAAAGGCACGTATACTCTGCTACATGTAACAAAGGCACGTATACTCTGCTACGTGTAATAAAGGCACGTATACTCTGCTACGTGTAATAAAGGCACGTATACTCTGCTACATGTAATAAAGGCACGTATACTCTGCTACGTGTAATAAAGGCACGTATACTCTGCTACATGTAATAAAGGCACGTATACTCTGCTACATGTAATAAAGGCACGTATACTCTGCTACATGTAATAAAGGCACGTATACTCTGCTACATGTAATAAAGGCACGTATACTCTGCTACATGTAATAAAGGCACGTATACTCTGCTACATGTAATAAAGGCACGTATACTCTGCTACGTGTAATAAAGGCACGTATACTCTGCTACATGTAATAAAGGCACGTATACTCTGCTACGTGTAATAAAGGCACGTATACTATGCTACGTGTAATAAAGGCACATATACTCTGCTACGTGTAATAAAGGCACGTATACTCTGCTACATGTAATAAAGGCACGTATACTCTGCTACATGTAATAAAGGCACGTATACTCTGCTACATGTAATAAAGGCACATAAACTCTGCTACATGTAATAAAGGCACGTATACTCTGCTACATGTAACAAAGGCACGTATACTCTGCTACGTGTAATAAAGGCACGTATACTCTGCTACGTGTAATAAAGGCACGTATACTCTGCTACATGTAATAAAGGCACGTATACTCTGCTACGTGTAATAAAGGCACGTATACTCTGCTACATGTAATAAAGGCACGTATACTCTGCTACATGTAATAAAGGCACGTATACTCTGCTACATGTAACAAAGGCACATATACTCTGCTACGTGTAATAAAGGCACGTATACTCTGCTACATGTAACAAAGGCACGTATACTCTGCTACATGTAACAAAGGCACGTATACTCTGCTACATGTAATGAAGGCACGTATACTCTGCTACATGTAATAAAGGCACGTATACTCTGCTACGTGTAATAAAGGCACGTATACTCTGCTACGTGTAATAAAGGCACTATACTTGCTACATGTAATAAAGGCACGTATACTCTGCTACGTGTCATAAAGGCACGTATACTCTGCTACGTGTAATAAAGGCACGTATACTCTGCTACATGTAATAAAGGCACGTATACTCTGCTACATGTAATAAAGGCACGTATACTCTGCTACATGTAATAAAGGCACATATATTCTGCTACATGTAATAAAGGCACGTATACTCTGCTACATGTAATAAAGGCACGTATACTCTGCTACATGTAATAAAGGCACGTATACTCTGCTACATGTAATAAAGGCACGTATACTCTGCTACATGTAATAAAGGCACGTATACTCTGCTACATGTAATAAAGGCACGTATACTCTGCTACATGTAATAAAGGCACGTATACTCTGCTACATGTAATAAAGGCACGTATACTCTGCTACATGTAATAAAGGCACGTATACTCTGCTACATGTAATAAAGGCACGTATACTCTGCTACATGTAATAAAGGCACGTATACTCTGCTACATGTAATAAAGGCACGTATACTCTGCTACATGTAATAAAGGCACGTATATTCTGCTACATGTAATAAAGGCACGTATACTCTGCTACATGTAATAAAGGCACGTATACTCTGCTACATGTAATAAAGGCACATATACTCTGCTACATGTAATAAAGGCACGTATACTCTGCTACATGTAATAAAGGCACGTATATTCTGCTACATGTAATAAAGGCACGTATACTCTGCTACATGTAATAAAGGCACGTATACTCTGCTACGTGTAATAAAGGCACGTATACTCTGCTACGTGTAATAAAGGCACGTATACTCTGCTACATGTAATAAAGGCACGTATACTCTGCTACGTGTAATAAAGGCACGTATACGCTGCTACGTGTAATAAAGGCACTTATACTCTGCTACGTGTAATAAAGGCACGTATACTCTGCTACATGTAATAAAGGCACGTATACTCTGCTACATGTAATAAAGGCACGTATACTCTGCTACATGTAATAAAGGCACGTATACTCTGCTACATGTAATAAAGGCACGTATACTCTGCTACATGTAACAAAGGCACGTATACTCGGCTACATGTAACAAAGGCACGTATACTCTGCTACATGTAACAAAGGCACGTATACTCTGCTACATGTAACAAAGGCACGTATACTCTGCTACATGTAACAAAGGCACGTATACTCTGCTACATGTAACAAAGGCACGTATACTCTGCTACATGTAACGAAGGCACGTATACTCTGCTACATGTAACGAAGGCACGTATACTCTGCTACATGTAACAAAGGCACGTATACTCTGCTACATGTAACGAAGGCACGTATACTCTGCTACATGTAACAAAGGCACGTATACTCTGCTACATGTAACAAAGGCACGTATACTCTGCTACATGTAATAAAGGCACGTATACTCTGCTACATGTAATAAAGGCACGTATACTCTGCTACATGTAATAAAGGCACGTATACTCTGCTACATGTAATAAAGGCACGTATACTCTGCTACATGTAATAAAGGCACGTATACTCTGCTACATGTAATAAAGGCACGTATACTCTGCTACATGTAATAAAGGCACATATACTCTGCTACATGTAATAAAGGCACGTATACTCTGCTACATGTAACAAAGGCACGTATACTCTGCTACATGTAACAAAGGCACGTATACTCTGCTACATGTAACAAAGGCACGTATACTCTGCTACATGTAACAAAGGCACGTATACTCTGCTACATGTAACGAAGGCACGTATACTCTGCTACATGTAACGAAGGCACGTATACTCTGCTACATGTAACAAAGGCACGTATACTCTGCTACATGTAACAAAGGCACGTATACTCTGCTACATGTAACAAAGGCACGTATACTCTGCTACATGTAACAAAGGCACGTATACTCTGCTACATGTAATAAAGGCACGTATACTCTGCTACATGTAATAAAGGCACGTATACTCTGCTACATGTAATAAAGGCACGTATACTCTGCTACATGTAATAAAGGCACGTATACTCTGCTACATGTAATAAAGGCACGTATACTCTGCTACATGTAATAAAGGCACGTATACTCTGCTACATGCAATGAACACATATGAACACTGTATACTCTGCTAAATGTGTAATACAGACACATACTCTGCTACATGTGTAATAAAGGCACACCTACTCTGCTACATGTGTAATACAGACACGCATACTCTGCTACATGTGTAATACAGATATACTGTATATTGATCTATAGATAGATACACAATACTCTGCATAATACAGCTACATACTCTTACAAAACTCATGACTTCCCCACTCCCCGAGCGGGACCCCTCTCCCATTCCCAATAAACACCATACAACTTCTTGGGAGAAATGACCGGCCACAGCTTTATTTATTACAACAGATAAATATCTCATTTATCCCCAACTCGGGTCCCAGCCAGATTGCTCCGCTCACCCCCCCCCCCCCCCCCGGGGCTCGAGGGGAAACCCCCAGCTCGTGCTCATCTGCCATTCAGTACCTTAGTCTGACTGCACAGATCCCCCATCGGAAGGTCACCCCCACACCAACCAAACCCAGTGTGGCATGGTACCGCCTTCCCCATACTCCACCTGGAAGGTCACCGCCATTCCGGCCGCCGAGCCTGGAATAGCAACCGCCTTCCTCAACTAAAATACTACCGAGGTCTGCGACCTCCCTCCCGGAGCCAATGCTGAGTCCCCCTCCCAGAGTAACATTACTCCCGCCACCAGCACGGTCATTTAACCGGCCTTAAACTGGCCTTGCGAGCCGCCACCAGCCTCACCGCCTTTTCTAGCACGCTTTGCAACACTGAAAACAGGATCATGTTGATAAAGGAACCTCGTCCTCCCGAGACAGGCCTCTGCCCCCTCCCCCCGCCATGGTCCTCCTGCCTTACTGCCCAAGTCTGTCTTTGCCCCGACTGCCTTCCCCCCGCCTACGCTCATGCCCGCTTTCCTGCCCAGTGACCATAGGGATCCCCGCACCGCCAGACATCCAGAGGGGCGTGACCTGGCCAAAACAGCAACAAAACCAACCACTGAATGCTTTTAACCGTTTGTACAGGGTCTAACAACTTTTTAAAACGCCCCGATGACCTGTCCAACTTCTTATAACTGCCTCCCCTAAACCTAATCTAGCGGCTTCAGATGTTGCCCCAATCCTAAGTGAATGGGACATAATTATCCAGTTCCCAAACCCCAAACCCAAACATAATTATCCAGTCCCCAAACCCCGCTATCCCTGGGTGAGTCCATTTTCCTTTTCCTGCCCGGTTCGTTTCAGATCTCCTGATTCCAACCTCACAGACCCTGCGTCCCACTCCGCATCCCACGCCACATCCCCTCATTGCAACCCCTCCCCCCACCTCTCTTTGAAGTGCTCACTATCTCACTAATACGCCTGGACACGCACAAGGCGGGGCAAAAAGCCGCGACACATAGCTTCGCTTTATACGTGGCAAAAACACGCTTTGCGTGTCGCCCTTACAGTTTTCCCTGCATTGCTGCCAAAGTCGGGGCGCGATCATCCTTAGATTTCACCCCCCTCTTCCAACCTGTCGCTCCTCTGCATATTCTGACACCCTAGTAAAGTCTCAGTCTCCCTTCCACTTTAAAAAGGAGACTCTTGCTAACATGTTGCGATCATTGAGGCTGATTCCTCCCCCCCGCCCCCCCTAATTCCTGTTTCTGTACCAGAAACCTTTACATTAATCCCTGGTTGCCTCTATCCTAACACCCTCAGGCCTTTGTCCTTCCCCGTCTACACTTAACCATGCCCGCCATTCCTCCTAAGAGCTGGTGTATGCTGACGGTGTGCCCGGGGCTGCACAGGCCCTCCCCAGCTCCCTCACTCCCGCACTGCTTCCTGCCTCTGCTGCTGCAGGCTGGGTTCCTCTGTTGTAGCCGCTCCCAGAAACCACCCACTTTTTTTTTTTTTTAAATTACTTAATTATTTTTGTTTACAGTTTTACTTGGCAAGCCCCGGTCATTTTGTGATGTGAATCCCCCGGTCATTTTGTGATGTGAATCCCCCGGTCATTTTGTGATGTGAATCCCCCGGTCATTTTGTGATGTGAATCCCCCGGTCATTTTGTGATGTGAATCCCCCGGTCATTTTGTGATGTGAATCTTATTTCTTTCCCCAGATATCTCGGGTCTCATTAAAACATTTAGCGGCAGCGTCAGGGTGAATCAGCTCAAACTGACTGCGCGGCCGCTGGGAGAAACGAAAAGTATCAGGGCCGAGAATCTACCCCCCAACACATGTGAGGATCACGTGATTATTTACTTTGAGAGCCCCAAGCACGGAGGTGGGGGAGTGCAGGAGGCAGTGCTGTTACCTGAAGAAGATGCAGCGATCGTTACTTTTACTGACCCAGGAGGTAACTATTACCCATGGGGGATAAAGCGGTAACATTGCCCTGGTGTTCCCCAGCTGGTCTCTGATACACTGTACACATTGCCCTGGTGTTCCCCAGCTGATCTCTGATACACTGTACACATTGCCCTGGTGTTCCCCAGCTGGTCTCTGATACACTGTACACATTGCCCTGGTGTTCCCCAGCTGGTCTCTGATACACTGTAACATTGCCCTGGTGTTCCCCAGCTGATCTCTGATACACTGTACACATTGTCCTGGTGTTCCCCAGCTGATCTCTGATACACTGTACACATTGCCCTGGTGTTCCCCAGCTGATCTCTGATACACTGTACACATTGTCCTGGTGTTCCCCATCTGGTCTCTGATACACTGTAACATTGTCCTGGTGTTCCCCAGCTGGTCTCTGATACACTGTAACATTGTCCTGGTGTTCCCCAGCTGGTCTCTGATACACTGTAACATTGCCCTGGTGTTCCCCAGCTGGTCTCTGATACACTGTAACATTGCCCTGGTGTTCCCCAGCTGGTCTCTGATACACTGTAACATTGCCCTGGTGTTCCCCAGCTGGTCTCTGATACACTGTAACATTGTCCTGGGGTTCCCCAGCTGGTTTCTGATACACTGTAACATTGTCCTGGTGTCCCCCAGCTGGTCTCTGATACACTGTAACATTGCCCTGGTGTTCCCCAGCTGGTCTCTGATACACTGTACACATTGCCCTGGTGTTCCCCAGCTGGTCTCTGATACACTGTACACATTGCCCTGGTGTTCCCCAGCTGGTCTCTGATACACGGTAACATTGCCCTGGTGTTCCCCAGCTGGTCTCTGATACACTGTAACATTGCCCTGGTGTTCCCCAGCTGGTCTCTGATACACTGTAACATTGTCCTGGTGTTCCCCAGCTTGTCTCTGATACACTGTAACATTGCCCTGGTGTTCCCCAGCTGGTCTCTGATACACTGTACACATTGTCCTGGTGTTCCCCAGCTGGTCTCTGATACACTGTAACATTGCCCTGGTGTTCCCCAGCTGGTCTCTGATACACTGTAACATTGTCCTGGTGTTCCCCAGCTGGTCTCTGATACACTGTAACATTGCCCTGGTGTTCCCCAGCTGGTCTCTGATACACTGTAACATTGCCCTGGTGTTCCCCAGCTGGTCTCTGATACACTGTACACATTGCCCTGGTGTTCCCCAGCTGGTCTCTGATACACTGTAACATTGCCCTGGTGTTCCCCAGCTGGTCTCTGATACACTGTAACATTGCCCTGGTGTTCCCCAGCTGGTCTCTGATACACTGTACACATTGCCCTGGTGTTCCCCAGCTGGTCTCTGATACACTGTAACATTGTCCTGGTGTTCCCCAGCTGGTCTCTGATACACTGTAACATTGTCCTGGTGTTCCCCAGCTGGTCTCTGATACACGGTAACATTGTCCTGGTGTTTCCCAGCTGGTCTCTGATACACTGTACACATTGCCCTGGTGTTCCCCAGCTGGTCTCTGATACACTGTAACATTGCCCTGGTGTTCCCCAGCTGGTCTCTGATACACTGTAACATTGTCCTGGTGTTCCCCAGCTGGTCTCTGATACACTGTAACATTGCCCTGGTGTTCCCCAGCTGGTCTCTGATACACTGTAACATTGCTCTGGTGTTCCCCAGCTGGTCTCTGCTACACTGTAACATTGCCCTGGTGTTCCCCAGCTGGTCTCTGATACACTGTAACATTGTCCTGGTGTTCCCCAGCTGGTCTCTGATACACTGTAACATTGCCCTGGTGTTCCCCAGCTGGTCTCTGATACACTGTAACATTGTCCTGGTGTTCCCCAGCTGGTCTCTGATACACTGTAACATTGCCCTGGTGTTCCCCAGCTGGTCTCTGATACACTGTAACATTGTCCTGGTGTTCCCCAGCTGGTCTCTGATACACTGTACACATTGTCCTGGTGTTCCCCAGCTGGTCTCTGATACACTGTAACATTGTCCTGGTGTTCCCCAGCTGGTCTCTGATACACTGTAACATTGCCCTGGTGTTCCCCAGCTGGTCTCTGATACACTGTAACATTGTTCTGGTGTTCCCCAGCTGGTCTCTGATACACTGTAACATTGTCCTGGTGTTCCCCAGCTGGTCTCTGATACACTGTAACATTGTTCTGGTGTTCCCCAGCTGGTCTCTGATACACTGTAACATTGTCCTGGTGTTCCCCAGCTGGTCTCTGATACACTGTACACATTGTCCTGGTGTTCCCCAGCTGGTCTCTGATACACTGTTACATTGTCCTGGTGTTCCCCAGCTGGTCTCTGATACACTGTAACATTGCCCTGGTGTTCCCCAGCTGGTCTCTGATACACTGTAACATTGTCCTGGTGTTCCCCAGCTGGTCCCTGATACACTGTAACATTGTCCTGGTGTTCCCCAGCTGGTCTCTGATACACTGTACACATTGTCCTGGTGTTCCCCAGCTGGTCTCTGATACACTGTAACATTGCCCTGGTGTTCCCCAGCTGGTCTCTGATACACTGTACACATTGTTCTGGTGTTCCCCAGCTGGTCTCTGATACACTGTAACATTGTCCTGGTGTTCCCCAGCTGGTCTCTGATACACTGTAACATTGTCCTGGTGTTCCCCAGCTGGTCTCTGATACACTGTAACATTGTCCTGGTGTTCCCCAGCTGGTCTCTGATACACTGTACACACTGCCCTGGTGTTCCCCAGCTGGTCTCTGATACACTGTAACATTGCCCTGGTGTTCCCCAGCTGGTCTCTGATACACTGTACACATTGTCCTGATGTTCCCCAGCTGGTCTCTGATACACTGTAACATTGCCCTGGTGTTCTCCAGCTGGTCTCTGATACACTGTGACATTGTCCTGGTGTTCCCCAGCTGGTCTCTGATACACTGTACACGTTGTCCTGGTGTTCCCCAGCTGGTCTCTGATACACTGTAACATTGCCCTGGTGTTCCCCAGCTGGTCTCTGATACACTGTAACATTGCCCTGGTGTTCCCCAGCTGGTCTCTGATACACTGTAACATTGCCCTGGTGTACCCCAGCTGGTCTCTGATACACTGTAACATTGCCCTGGTGTTCCCCAGCTGGTCTCTGATACACTGTACACATTGTCCTGGTGTTCCCCAGCTGGTCTCTGATACACTGTAACATTGCCCTGGTGTTCCCCAGCTGGTCTCTGATACACTGTACACATTGTCCTGGTGTTCCCCAGCTGGTCTCTGATACACTGTAACATTGTCCTGGTGTTCCCCAGCTGGTCTCTGATACACTGTAACATTGCCCTGGTGTTCCCCAGCTGGTCTCTAATACACTGTAACATTGTTCTGGTGTTCCCCAGCTGGTCTCTGATACACTGTAACATTGTCCTGGTGTTCCCCAGCTGGTCTCTGATACACTGTACACATTGTCCTGGTGTTCCCCAGCTGGTCTCTGATACACTGTAACATTGTCCTGGTGTTCCCCAGCTGGTCTCTGATACACTGTAACATTGCCCTGGTGTTCCCCAGCTGGTCTCTGATACACTGTAACATTGTCCTGGTGTTCCCCAGCTGGTCCCTGATACACTGTAACATTGTCCTGGTGTTCCCCAGCTGGTCTCTGATACACTGTACACATTGTCCTGGTGTTCCCCAGCTGGTCTCTGATACACTGTAACATTGTCCTGGTGTTCCCCAGCTGGTCTCTGATACACTGTAACATTGTCCTGGTGTTCCCCAGCTGGTCTCTGATACACTGTAACATTGTCCTGGTGTTCCCCAGCTGGTCTCTGATACACTGTACACACTGCCCTGGTGTTCCCCAGCTGGTCTCTGATACACTGTAACATTGCCCTGGTGTTCCCCAGCTGGTCTCTGATACACTGTACACATTGTCCTGGTGTTCCCCAGCTGGTCTCTGATACACTGTACACATTGTCCTGGTGTTCCCCAGCTGGTCTCTGATACACTGTACACATTGCCCTGGTGTTCCCCAGCTGGTCTCTGATACACTGTACACATTGCCCTGGTGTTCCCCAGCTGGTCTCTGATACACTGTACACATTGCCCTGGTGTTCCCCAGCTGGTCTCTGATACACTGTAACATTGTCCTGGTGTTCCCCAGCTGGTCTCTGATACACTGTAACATTGCTCTGGTGTTCCCCAGCTGGTCTCTGATACACTGTACACATTGTCCTGGTGTTCCCCAGCTGGTCTCTGATACACTGTACACATTGTCCTGGTGTTCCCCAGCTGGTCTCTGATACACTGTACACATTGCCCTGGTGTTCCCCAGCTGGTCTCTGATACACTGTACACATTGCCCTGGTGTTCCCCAGCTGGTCTCTGATACACTGTACACATTGTCCTGGTGTTCCCCAGCTGGTCTCTGATACACTGTACACATTGCCCTGGTGTTCCCCAGCTGGTCTCTGATACACTGTACACATTGCCCTGGTGTTCCCCAGCTGGTCTCTGATACACTGTAACATTGTCCTGGTGTTCCCCAGCTGGTCTCTGATACACTGTAACATTGCCCTGGTGTTCCCCAGCTGGTCTCTGATACACTGTAACATTGCCCTGGTGTTCCCCAGCTGGTCTCTGATACACTGTACACATTGTCCTGGTGTTCCCCAGCTGGTCTCTGATACACTGTACACATTGCCCTGGTGTTCCCCAGCTGGTCTCTGATACACTGTACACATTGCCCTGGTGTTCCCCAGCTGGTCTCTGATACACGGTAACATTGCCCTGGTGTTCCCCAGCTGGTCTCTGATACACTGTACACATTGCCCTGGTGTTCCCCAGCTGGTCTCTGATACACTGTACACATTGTCCTGGTGTTCCCCAGCTGGTCTCTGATACACTGTACACATTGCCCTGGTGTTCCCCAGCTGGTCTCTGATACACTGTACACATTGTCCTGGGGTTCCCCAGCTGGTCTCTGATACACTGTAACATTGTCCTGGTGTTCCCCAGCTGGTCTCTGATACACTGTAACATTGTCCTGGTGTTCCCCAGCTGGTCTCTGATACAACAAGGAAGAAAAAAGTTAGAAGCGCAGCCAAAATGGGGTTGTGGTCAAACTAAACACCTTTATTAAAAATCGTGTCCCAGGGATCACCCTCTAGGACAACAAAAACATATGATCAATACATAAAATAGTAATGTTTAAAAACTGTGCAGATGAAGCTGTTGTGCAATTGCACTCAATGGGTCTCCAAGGGGTTAAACACGGGAAAATCCCGGTGGAAAGTCAGAGTCCTGCAAGCTGTGCACTGCCCGGGCAGGTTTTAGTATAGAGGGGTACCCCAGGGTTGAGCCAATGCTCGATATGCTCACCCTGAATTCACTGCTTGTCCGTGGGGGTCCAGTAACTTTCTTCAATCCCGAAATCTGCTCCGGTACACGCTGCACAGTTGCACGATGGCACACGATACCACACAGCCCTCCGGGTGTCCGGGTCTGATGTCACTTCCGGCCGTGACGCACAGACCCTTCCCGGTAGTCTCTGGGCTGCGTCTGTCAGCTCTCCTCCTCCTGGTGGTTGCCGATGAACAGGCAAACAAACTTGATCAGGTGCTACTGGCTGGAGCCCAATGTATGATGTTACTTGCTCCGCTCCACTGCACTGAATGAGAGCAAACACCCTATGCTCCTCCTCCTACGCGTTTCACCATTAGATGGCTTCGTCAGGGATATCACAGCACCAGTGCCATACTAATTTATAGCCTTGCTAATTGCAATAGCTCAATTGATCCACATTAAACTTCAATATTGGTCTAATAATCCCATATTCTTAATGGACTGGTGCTGGTGATACAGATGACTGGTTCATGTCACAAAAAAAACAATGATTATACAATAAATGCATAATATGATCGAAATTAATTACAATAGATGATAAATCCAATTAAAAAAGTTAATAAAATTCTTTTATATATAAATTAATAGATGTTGATGATTAATGAACAATTAAATGAATTGGTATAGAATAATTTTTTTTTTATATATATATATATATAAATATATATTGTTATTTAACTAAACAATTAAAACACATTTTATACCCTGCATGCATATATAAATAAATAACTTGATCACAAAAAATCAACACATGAAATAGATAATATATTAAACAATCATAAAAAAGATTTTAAAACATGTTAAATCTAATAAAGGATTAAAATAATTAAAAACCCTTCGTAGATAAAAGATAAATGTATCTGAAACAGATCTTTGGCTATTGAAAAGCTAAAAGATCCAGCTCCTCATTCAGACCCACTGGACTCATTGTTTGTAATTTGAATATCCAGTAGGTCTCCTGTTTTCTAAGGTTTAAAAGTCTGTCACCCCTCATGGTTGTATGGCTAATGTGTTCAATACCCACAATGGATAATCCTCCTATATCTTTATTGTGGGCTGTTAAAAAATGTCGTGAAACCCCATGTCCAAGGAAGCCTCTCAAAATGTTTCTCCTATGTTCAGTAAAGCGTTCCTTTAAACGTCTCTTTGTGCGGCCTATATAGTAAAGGCCGCAGGGACAACTGAGCAGGTAAACAACGTATGTCGTATTGCAGTTACACTGTAACATTGCCCTGGGGTTCCCCAGCTGGTCTCTGATACACTGTAACATTGCCCTGGTGTTCCCCAGCTGGTCTCTGATACACTGTAACATTGCCCTGGTGTTCCCCAGCTGGTCTCTGATACACTGTAACATTGCCCTGGTGTTCCCCAGCTGGTCTCTGATACACTGTAACATTGCCCTGGTGTTCCCCAGCTGGTCTCTGATACACTGTAACATTGTCCTGGTGTTCCCCAGCTGGTCTCTGATACACTGTAACATTGCCCTGGGGTTCCCCAGCTGGTCTCTGATACACGGTAACATTGTCCTGGTGTTCCCCAGCTGGTCTCTGATTCACTGTAACATTGCCCTGGGGTTCCCCAGCTGGTCTCTGATACACTGTAACATTGTCCTGGTGTTCCCCAGCTGGTCTCTGATACACTGTAACATTGCCCTGGGGTTCCCCAGCTGGTCTCTGATACACTGTAACATTGTCCTGGTGTTCCCCAGCTGGTCTCTGATACACTGTAACATTGCCCTGGTGTTCCCCAGCTGGTCTCTGATACACTGTAACATTGTCCTGGTGTTCCCCAGCTGGTCTCTGATACACTGTAACATTGTCCTGATGTTCCCCAGCTGGTCTCTGATACACTGTAATATTGCCCTTTGGTTCCCCAGCTGGTCTCTGATACACTGTAACATTGTCCTGGTGTTCCCCAGCTGGTCTCTGATACACTGTAACATTGCCCTGGTGTTCCCCAGCTGGTCTCTGATACACTGTAACATTGCCCTGGTGTTCCCCAGCTGGTCTCTGATACACTGTAACATTGCCCTGGTGTTCCCCAGCTGGTCTCTGATACACTGTAACATTGCCCTGGTGTTCCCCAGCTGGTCTCTGATACACTGTAACATTGTCCTGGTGTTCCCCAGCTGGTCTCTGATACACTGTAACATTGTCCTGGTGTTCCCCAGCTGGTCTCTGATACACTGTAACATTGCCCTTTGGTTCCCCAGCTGGTCTCTGATACACTGTACACATTGTCCTGGTGTTCCCCAGCTGGTCTCTGATACACTGTAACATTGTCCTGGTGTTCCCCAGCTGGTCTCTGATACACTGTAACATTGCCCTGGTGTTCCCCAGCTGGTCTCTGATACACTGTAACATTGCCCTGGTGTTCCCCAGCTGGTCTCTGATACACTGTAACATTGCCCTGGTGTTCCCCAGCTGGTCTCTGATACACTGTAACATTGCCCTGGTGTTCCCCAGCTGGTCTATGATACACTGTAACATTGCCCTGGGGTTCCCCAGCTGGTCTCTGATACACTGTAACATTGTCCTGGTGTTCCCCAGCTGGTCTCTGATACACTGTAACATTGTCCTGGTGTTCCCCAGCTGGTCTCTGATACTGTACACTACACATTGCCCTGGTGTTCCCCAGCTGGTCACTGATACACTGTAACATTGTCCTGGTGTTCCCCATCTGGTCTCTGATACACTGTAATATTGCCCATTTGGTTCCCCAGCTGGTCTCTGATATACTGTACACATTGTCCTGATGTTCCCCAGCTGGTCTCTGATATACACTGTAACATTGTCCTGGTGTTCCCCAGCTGGTCCGATAAACTGTACACATTGTTCTGGTGTTCCCCAGCTGGTCTCTGATACACTGTAACATTGCCCTGGTGTTCCCCAGCTGGTCTCTGATACACTGTACACATTGCCCTGGTGTTTCCCAGCTGGTCTCTGATACACTGTACACATTGCCCTGGTGTTCCCCAGCTGGTCTCTGATACACTGTACACATTGTCATGGTGTTCCCCAGCTGGTCTCTGATACACTGTAACATTGTCCTGGTGTTCCCCAGCTGGTCTCTGATACACTGTAACATTGCCCTGGTGTTCCCCAGCTGGTCTCTGATACACTGTAACATTGCCCTGGTGTTCCCCAGCTGGTCTCTGATACACTGTAACATTGCCCTGGTGTTCCCCAGCTGGTCTCTGATACACTGTAACATTGCCCTGGTGTTCCCCAGCTGGTCTCTGATACACTGTAACATTGCCCTGGTGTTCCCCAGCTGGTCTCTGATACACTGTAACATTGCCCTGGTGTTCCCCAGCTGGTCTCTGATACACTGTAACATTGCCCTGGTGTTCCCCAGCTGGTCTCTGATACACTGTAACATTGCCCTGGTGTTCCCCAGCTGGTCTCTGATACACTGTAACATTGCCCTGGTGTTCCCCAGCTGGTCTCTGATACACTGTAACATTGCCCTGGTGTTCCCCAGCTGGTCTCTGATACACTGTAACATTGCCCTGGTGTTCCCCAGCTGGTCTCTGATACACTTTAACATTGCCCTGGTGTTCCCCAGCTGGTCTCTGATACACTGTACACATTGCCCTGGTGTTCCCCAGCTGGTCTCTGATACACTGTACACATTGCCCTGGTATTCCCCAGCTGGTCTATGATACACTGTAACATTGCCCTGGGGTTCCCCAGCTGGTCTCTGATACACTGTAACATTGTCCTGGTGTTCCCCAGCTGGTCTCTGATACACTGTAACATTGCCCTGGTGTTCCCCAGCTGGTCTCTGATACACTGTAACATTGTCCTGGTGTTCCCCAGCTGGTCTCTGATACACTGTAACATTGTCCTGATGTTCCCCAGCTGGTCTCTGATACACTGTAACATTGCCCTTTGGTTCCCCAGCTGGTCTCTGATACACTGTAACATTGTCCTGGTGTTCCCCAGCTGGTCTCTGATACACTGTAACATTGCCCTGGTGTTCCCCAGCTGGTCTCTGATACACTGTAACATTGCCCTGGTGTTCCCCAGCTGGTCTCTGATACACTGTAACATTGCCCTGGTGTTCCCCAGCTGGTCTCTGATACACTGTAACATTGCCCTGGTGTTCCCCAGCTGGTCTCTGATACACTGTAACATTGTCCTGGTGTTCCCCAGCTGGTCTCTGATACACTGTAACATTGTCCTGGTGTTCCCCAGCTGGTCTCTGATACACTGTAACATTGCCCTTTGGTTCCCCAGCTGGTCTCTGATACACTGTAACATTGTCCTGGTGTTCCCCAGTTGGTCTCTGATACACTGTAACATTGCCCTGGTGTTCCCCAGCTGGTCTCTGATACACTGTAACATTGCCCTGGTGTTCCCCAGCTGGTCTCTGATACACTGTAACATTGCCCTGGTGTTCCCCAGCTGGTCTCTGATACACTGTAACATTGCCCTGGTGTTCCCCAGCTGGTCTCTGATACACTGTAACATTGCCCTGGTGTTCCCCAGCTGGTCTATGATACACTGTAACATTGCCCTGGGGTTCCCCAGCTGGTCTCTGATACACTGTAACATTGTCCTGGTGTTCCCCAGCTGGTCTCTGATACACTGTAACATTGTCCTGGTGTTCCCCAGCTGGTCTCTGATACTGTACACTACACATTGCCCTGGTGTTCCCCAGCTGGTCACTGATACACTGTAACATTGTCCTGGTGTTCCCCATCTGGTCTCTGATACACTGTAATATTGCCCATTTGGTTCCCCAGCTGGTCTCTGATATACTGTACACATTGTCCTGATGTTCCCCAGCTGGTCTCTGATATACACTGTAACATTGTCCTGGTGTTCCCCAGCTGGTCCGATAAACTGTACACATTGTTCTGGTGTTCCCCAGCTGGTCTCTGATACACTGTAACATTGCCCTGGTGTTCCCCAGCTGGTCTCTGATACACTGTACACATTGCCCTGGTGTTGCCCAGCTGGTCTCTGATACACTGTACACATTGTCATGGTGTTCCCCAGCTGGTCTCTGATACACTGTAACATTGCCCTGGTGTTCCCCAGCTGGTCTCTGATACACTGTAACATTGCCCTGGTGTTCCCCAGCTGGTCTCTGATACACTGTAACATTGCCCTGGTGTTCCCCAGCTGGTCTCTGATACACTGTAACATTGCCCTGGTGTTCCCCAGCTGGTCTCTGATACACTGTAACATTGCCCTGGTGTTCCCCAGCTGGTCTCTGATACACTGTAACATTGCCCTGGTGTTCCCCAGCTGGTCTCTGATACACTGTAACATTGCCCTGGTGTTCCCCAGCTGGTCTCTGATACACTGTAACATTGCCCTGGTGTTCCCCAGCTGGTCTCTGATACACTGTAACATTGCCCTGGTGTTCCCCAGCTGGTCTCTGATACACTGTACACATTGTCCTGGTGTTCCCCAGCTGGTCTCTGATACACTATAACATTGTCCTGGTGTTCCCCAGCTGGTCTCTGATACACTGTACACATTGTCCTGGTGTTCCCCAGCTGGTCTATGATACACTGTAACATTCTCCTGGTGTTCCCCAGATGGTCTCTGATACACTGTAACATTGTCCTGGTGTTCCCCAGCTGGTCTCTGATACACTGTAACATTGCCCTGGTGTTCCCCAGCTGGTCTCTGATATACACAGTACACATTGCCCTGGTGTTCCCCAGCTTGTCTCTGATACACTGAAACATTGTCCTGGTGTTCCCCAGCTGGTTTCTGATACACTGTAACATTGTCCTGGTGTTCCCCAGCTGGTCTCTGATACACTGTAACATTGTCCTGGTGTTCCCCATCTGGTCTCTGATACACTGTAACATTGTCCTGGTGTTCCCCAGCTGGTTTCTGATACACTGTAACATTGCCCTGGTGTTCCCCAGCTGGTTTCTGATACACTGTAACATTGTCCTGGTGTTCCCCAGCTAGTCTCTGATACACTGTAACATTGTCCTGGTGTTCCCCAGCTGGTTTCTGATACACTGTAACATTGCCCTGGTGTTCCCCAGCTGGTCTCTGATACACTGTAACATTGCCCTGGTGTTCCCCAGCTGGTCTCTGATACACTGTAACATTGTCCTGGTGTTCCCCAGCTGGTCTCTGATACACTGTACACATTGCCCTGGTGTTCCCCAGCTGGTCTCTGATACACTGTAACATTGCCCTGGTGTTCCCCAGCTGGTCTCTGATACACTGTAACATTGCCCTGGTGTTCCCCAGCTGGTCTCTGATACACTGTACACATTGCCCTGGTGTTCCCCAGCTGGTCTCTGATACACTGTAACATTGTCCTGGTGTTCCCCAGCTGGTCTCTGATACACTGTAACATTGTCCTGGTGTTCCCCAGCTGGTCTCTGATACACTGTAACATTGTCCTGGTGTACCCCAGCTGGTCTCTGATACACTGTAACATTGCCCTGGTGTTCCCCAGCTGGTCTCTGATACACTGTAACATTGCCCTGGTGTTCCCCAGCTGGTCTCTGATACACTGTAACATTGCCCTGGTGTTCCCCAGCTGGTCTCTGATACACTGTAACATTGCCCTGGTGTTCCCCAGCTGGTCTCTGATACACTGTAACATTGTCCTGGTGTTCCCCAGCTGGTCTCTGATACACTGTAACATTGCCCTGGTGTTCCCCAGCTGGTCTCTGATACACTGTACACATTGCCCTGGTGTTCCCCAGCTGGTCTCTGATACACTGTAACATTGTACATTTATCTTACAATCTGGAGACTCTGCCTTTGTTCTTCATGAATACACCGTTCCTGCTCCTCTACTGCACTGCAGTGGCCTCCCTGACATTTAAAGGGGCAGTCCCCCCTGGTACCAAAGTTATGTAATGACAGTTGCATGCTGAATACATTAAATGTGGGTCACTGCTATCTGTATAAAAATCAGTTTGTCTTTAAAAACAGACACACAATCCCAGCACGCTTCTAACACCAGAACCCACCACATCTATATATATATATATATATATATATATGTGTGTGTGTGTGTGTGTGTGTCAAAAGGAGCGCTGCTGAGCGTGGCCAAATGTATACAACAAAAGACAAACATACACAATGCTACAGCCAGTGTGACAATATACATAGTTTTTTAAGTAGCAGGTTTTTCCATGTTCCTGTGCAGGACGGGTCCACTGTGGCCATTCTTCCTCCTGCAGAGGTAACTGAGAATACTCGCAGGTAGTGTTAGGAGCTGCATTCTGGTCATGCCGTGACGTGGCTGCATTCTGGTCATGCCGTGACGTGGCTGCATACTGGTCATGCCGTGACGTGGCTGCATACTGGTCATGGCGTGACGCGGCTGCATACTGGTCATGGCGTGACGCGGCTGCATACTGGTCATGGCGTGACGCGGCTGCATACTGGTCATGGCGTGACGCGGCTGCATACTGGTCATGGCGTGACGCGGCTGCATACTGGTCATGCCGTGATGTGACTGCATACTGGTCATGCCGTGACGTGGCTGCATACTGGTCATGCCGTTTCGTGGCTGCATACTGGTCATGCCGTGACGTGGCTGCATACTGGTCATGCCGTGACGTGGCTGCATACTGGTCATGCCGTGACGTGGCTGCATACTGGTCATGCCGTTTCGTGGCTGCATACTGGTCATGCCGTTTCGTGGCTGCATACTGGTCATGTTGTGACGTGGCTGCAGGCTAGCCGCTAAGGCAATGAAGGGGTTAAACCAAAGTACCTGGTTTATTGGGGGTAGAGGAGGTGGGTGAAGATGGTAGTTGCCCCAGGGTGAGTGGTTAGGCCTACTGGGAGGGTTGCAGGAGGGATTATACCCTTCATTACCTTAGTGGTTGTAACCACTATGGCAATGAAGGGGTTAACTCCAACTGCAACCCTCCCGGTAAGCCTAACCACCCACCCTGGGGCAACTACCTCCTTCACCCACCCACTCTAGCAACAACAAAGCCGTTTCTGCTATTTAACCCCTTCATTACCTTGGCGATTGGATGCTAAGTAATGAAGCTGGGCTGTAATGTTATTTTTATTACCTAGGATTGAAGCCGGGGGTCTCCGGAGCTGAAATGAATGGGGGTCAGCTCCAGAGACCCCCAGATTCAATCCTATGCAGTAAAAATAAAATATACTCCGTCATTTGCAAATCGCGTTTTGACCGCGCCGCACTTTAGGTGGCGAGATAAGAACGTGAGTGTTTAAGGTGCGATTTGCATTTCGGAATTTAGAGAATAGCAGTTACTGGCAAAAAATGCGAGTTTGAGCTGATTTTGAGCTGCCGAACGGGTTGTTATAGGCAAAGTCTTAACGCTCCTTAAAAAGCCGTTTTCATTCTATTTTGCCCTTTTATCGGAGCTTTGTGAATAGCAAAATCGCTTGAAAGTGCTCTTATCAGTGCTCTTATCAAGTGTTAAGGCACTTATCGGAGTTTAGTGAATAGGCCCCTAAAGCTGTTGTGTTTCCCAAAGGAAACGTTTCAGACTTCAAAAAATTATTTAAGAGAACTTATACCTCAACTATATCAAGCGCCTAATATTACCCGACTGTACTCAATCCATCGCTTCCCTTACTGGGAGGGCAGCTTCCCTAACTGGGAGGGCAGCTTCCCTAACTGGGAGGGCAGCTTCCCTTACTGGGAGGGCAGCCTCCCTTACTGGGAGGGCAGCCTCCCTTACTGGGAGGGCAGCCTCCCTTACTGGGAGGGCAGCTTCCCTTACTGGGAGGGCAGCCTCCCTTACTGGGAGGGCAGCTTCCCTGCTTTCCTTATTGGGAGAGCAGCTCCCCTTACTGGGAGGGCAGCTTCCCTGCTTCCCTAACTGGGAGGGCAGCTTCCCTAACTGGGAGGGCAGCTTCCCTAACTGGGAGGGCAGCTTCCCTAACTGGGAGGGCAGCTTCCCTTACTGGGAGGGCAGCTTCCCTTACTGGGAGGGCAGCCTCCCTTACTGGGAGGGCAGCCTCCCTTACTGGGAGGGCAGCCTCCCTTACTGGGAGGGCAGCTTCAGTGCTTTTTTTTTTTTTTTAACGTGAATATTATTAAAGTTTATTAGGAAAAGGCGATATAAGAGTTAATGGATCGGTGGAGGGGGGGTACAGAAGAGAAAGTGGCGGGTGCATCAATAGGAGCGAGCTGTAATTGTGACGCGCTCTGAGTCCCATTCGGAGAAATGTGCTCTATGAAATAAAGTTATTATTATTAATACACAGTACAGTATGGGTACAATTCGGTTTACAGTCACACAATCACATAGTATCAACAAGTTCCAGATAAATAGCCGTGTCTGTGGGGGGTATGGATGATGGTTCTTGGGCTATGGGGCCTGGAGTTGAGCTATTCTGGGGCTAGAACCCACGGCATTTCTCAATATAGGTCCTATTTTCAGTAGTTGGTCCCTGCGGGCTCCTAGGAGGATTGTGTTGGGATTCAGGCCGGGAACACCCACAAAATCTAACCAATTCTGCCATACAGTGTCATTCAAGTAACTGGTAATTCTCAGAAGGAGCAGCCAGGGGCCCATGGGGAGATGCGGGTTTAGGATTTGTTGTGACCAGGCTCTCACTATATTTCAGAGACCAGCAACTATGGGGCAGGACCACCACATGTGTAGGAAACATGCCTCATGTACCACAGTTTTTCTGGGTGTCTGGGTCTGGGCGTGAGAAATAGTTATAAAGTTGGGATCTTAATTTCCATTGACCTTTATATATTTTTAACTAACTATCTGCGTCTCTATTTCTTATAGTTATAAAGACTGTCTTGGAGAAGCAGCATGTGTTTGGGAAGAAGCCGATATCAGTCTATCCTTACTATGTCTCACTGGGTGTATCACTATATGGGAGGAGAGGACCTTGTATAACAATACCCAAACCCCTTGAGTTCCCTATGAGTCCGTACATATTGGAATTTATACTGAATGATGCACAGTTAAAACTCAACATAAACAGAAAGATGGCGGATTATAATTGTGAGATCACATGGCCAGAGCTAGACTGCCCAAACCCTGTTATTAAACTTTGCATTTCCAAGACCGTATCTAATCATCTCAGGACCATGGCAAGGATTGTCCGAACATGGAGCGATCAGGTTAGCACAGAGTTCTCATTTGTTATTTCAAAGTACAAAGCCACAGAGTACGATGTGAATAGATCGGTTTGGGAAGCCATCAAAGGAGAAGTCGGCAGCTCAACGTATGATGGAGTCTTGATTAAGCCAGATCTTGCTAAGGAGAAGGTTTTCCTTGCGGGATTTTCAAAGGATGTTAACAAGATAGAGCAGTCATTCAGGAAGCTGGTACAAGATATCACTAAGAAAATGGAAAGAGAAAATCAAAGCTCAACAACCCCTGTGCCTCTATCCCCCGCACTCTATGAAATATTGTGCAATAATGGTCTGGAGAAGAACGTCCGGAAGGACTTCCCAGAACTGAAGATGTCCTATGATGTATCAGCAAAGAATGTTTTGCTCTGTGGGCTCAAAGAGGAAATGTACGGGGCCAAATGTGAGATACTAAATATGGAGCGAAACCTGAAACGACAAACTATTCCCCTTGATCATCACATCATCCGATTCCTGGGGATTGCAGATAGCGAGGAGCTGTCATGTCTCCTCTTCATACGTCACAACATTAATGCAATGTTTCTGATTGAAGGTAACTGTGTTACACTAACTGGTTACTCCGTGAAGGATCTGTCCGAGGCCGAAGAACAAATAAAACGTGAGATAGTTTGTAAGCAAATTACTGTTGCAGAAAAGAACATTATCCAAAAGACGGAGTGGATAAGCATCAAGACACATTTATGTGAAGTATTTAACCCAGAGAAGTGCACTGTTCTGATTGAGGAATTTCCCACAGGGGCTGAGAATCAGGTGGTTATAACTGGCCTTTCCTCTCCAGCACAAGATACCTACCAACAGCTTAATGACTTTCTGGAGAAGAACACTCCAATACAGAAGGACATTCCGGTGAAATCTGTGGCAGTCACAAAGTTTATTATGGAGGAAAGAAAAACACTTTGTGAGGAAATTAAAAATAACAGCGTCAAACTTGTAATTAAACAGAAAACCATTATTTCCCTGCAAGGCTCAAGACTGTACGTGCTGGAGGCCGCTGCCCGCATAGAAAAACTTTTATCCTCACTGCATTCTGATACTCTGCGCATTAATAAACCAGGAGCAAAAAAGTTCTGTATGAACAATGAAGAAATGCATGTTACTGCAGCAAAGAATAAATATAACTGCTTGATATATTTGCAGAAAGACGGAGAAGATGTATTCACAGCTGGTGAAATGAGCTTGGGTGAACCTCACTGCCAAATAAACCTTCCGGATGGAGTCGTCATTGCAGTTTATAAAGATGACCTGATCCGTCACTGTGTTGATGTCGTGGTTAATGCAGCCAATGAAGATTTGAAGCACATTGGGGGGCTTGCATTAGCTCTGTTACAGGCTGCAGGTCCCAGACTACAAACCGACTGTGATCGTATTGTTAGGGAACAAGGGACATTATCAGCTGGTGATTCAGTAATCACTCATGCTGGTAATCTGCCATGCAAGCAGGTTATACACACTGTTGGGCCCAGATGGGACTCCAGCTCACAGCCGAAGTGTGAGCGGTTGCTACGGAAAGCGATAACTAGAAGCTTGGAGCTCGCTGCAGAATATGGTCACAGTTCCATTGGAATTCCAGCGGTCAGTTCTGGAATTTTTGGATTCCCCTTAAAACGATGCGTGGAAAATATTATAGAATGCATCAGGGAGTATGTGGAAAACCAGCGGGGTGGTGGCAGCAGTGTAAAGAGGATACATCTCGTGGACAATAATCATCAAACCGTTCAAGTTTTTACTGAGGTTCTGAAAGCAGAATTCAGAAATCAGAACTTTGAAGCAGCACCAGGATCAGGAATCTGCATGAGAGGCGATGAAAGGAAGAAGTCACAGGGCCACGTTTCAAGGGACGTAAGAGAGACGTCACAAGGCCGCGTTACAAGGGACGTAAGAGAGACGTCACGGGGCAGTGGGAGAACCTGGAGAAGAGCTACAGATGAAATGGTGACAACCAAGGAAGGATTGACCATCAGACTTATCCAAGGGAATATTCAAGATGCCAAAGTACGTATTACCATTCAAATCGCATCATTTTTATCACGTGGGGCGATATTTAAAATTGCAGGTTATGTTTTGTATCTTTTCTGGTGGTGTCAGAAAAACACATGATTTGGCAGGAAAGCCCACTTGTCCGATCCAGTCTGCCCGTTCTCCTAAACACTTTGATTCACGGCCTTTACATATTTAGGATAATATTCTGTACAAGTATTTCTTGTTCTGTTACTGGTGGGTCCACTCTCTGCCACTCCGGCTGCGAGATGGGTCCATTTCAATGAGGAATGACTTGCTCATATTTCTGTTGAGCCTCCAGCTTCAAAGCGGGACCGTTTATTTTAGCATTGCCATCTCTGTGAAAACTTATTATCAATACCCTCTAAGCCAGTGGTGCTCAAACTCGGTCCTCAAGATTTTAAGGATATCCCTGCTTCAGCATAGGTGGCTCAGGCATTTTGATTGAGCCATCTGTGCTGAAGCAGGAATATTCATAAGCCCTGACTTGTTGGTAGTCCTTGAAACAGAGTTTGAGCCTACCTGCTCTAAGCATTGGGACGTTTCTATCATATCTCCATCCCCTATCTCCTGATATCATATTTATCTTCTTAATTCTTCTAATGGATACAAACTGGCATTATATGATGTTTGCTTATAAATGTTATGATGCCGGCATAGCACTACCGTGTATTTAAACTGCCACCTTCATTTCATGTCTTGCTAAAGATGTGGCCTTCATCATTTTGCCTCCCCGTCCTGGAGCCACCCTGCTGCAGAACTTCGTCATTTGCAAAACCCCCAGCCCACACCTTCCAATCCATCTGTAATGTCCATAATAAAGACATCGCAAGACCACCCGTCCCCCTCCATTACCCACAGCTCTATATCTGTCCATCAACCATTGTCTTATCCACTCAATCTCCAGTGAAGAATAGTCTGATCCAAATAAGCCACATTTACAGCTCCACCTTCATATTATACTTTAACCAAAGTCTGTTCTTTCATTGTCTCGCACAGTAATCCTTCCTGCTTTCATACTGTAACCTGTTTTTATTTATCCCAACAGTATTTCCAGTATTGTCCCCAATGCTAGAGTCAGACTCACTGGTCTGTAGTTACCAGCCTCTTCCTTCTGCTTTGTGGTGAGACCACATGTGCCTCCTGCTAGTCCCTGGGCATAACCTGGTAACAGGAACATGTTGAATTGGTCTTTTTTTTGGTGTTGCATGTTTCTCTCTAAGACCTTAACCCTTTTGGTCCCCATGATTCAGTAGCTACATCATATTCTATTTACTAGTTTTTTCTATGGAAGATTGGACAGGAAGAGGACCGGAAAAGAAGGTCTCTTCCATTCCAGGATCACATGATCCCTCCCATTCCAGGGTCACATGATCCCTCCCATTCCAGGGTCACATGATCCCTCCCAATGAGTGGTTCCGGTCTCTGGTTCCGCTGCCCCTTGGGCACTCGCATGGTAAAATGTTATTGGATGTATCCCACCTGGCCTCACTGCCTGGGATCATTTCTACCTTTCTTGTCTCTAATCCAAACTTCCTTTAGTGGTAAAGGAATCGGGGACGGTAGATCACACAGTGTTTCGAGGTCTCGAGTCTCTGTCCTTAACCGAAAAATAGGGTGCCGGCCCTTTAACTGAGCAAACACAAATTCAAAACAAAACCTGTCCAACTAAACTACTGTCTGGTTCCTGCTCACTCACCCAGTATTAACTAACCTACTGACTGGTTCCCGCTCACTCACCCAGTATTAACTAACCTACTGACTGGTTCCTGCTCCCTCACCCAGTATTAACTAACCTACTGACTGGTTCCTGCTCACTCACCCAGTATTAACTAACCTACTGACTGGTTCCTGCTCACTCACCCAGTATTAACTAACCTACTGACTGGTTCCCGCTCACTCACCCAGTATTAACTAACCTACTGACTGGTTACTGCTCACTCACCCAGTATTAACTAACCTACGGACTGGTTCCTACTCCTTCACTCAGTATTAACTAACCTACTGACTGGTTCCTGCTCACTCACCCAGTATTAACTAAACTACTGACTGGTTACTGCTCCCTCACCCAGTATTAACTAAACTACTTACTGGTTCCTGCTCACTCACCCAGTATTAACTAAACTACTGACTGGTTCCTGCTCACTCACCCAGTATTAACTAACCTACTGACTGGTTCCTGCTCACTCACCCAGTATTAACTAACCTACTGACTGGTTCCTGCTCACTCACCCAGTATTAACTAACCTACTGACTGGTTCCTGCTCACTCACCCAGTATTAACTAACCTACTGACTGGTTCCTGCTCACTCACTCAGTATTAACTAACCTACTGACTGGTTCCTGCTTACTCACCCAGTATTAACTAAACTACTGACTGGTTCCTGCTTACTCACCCAGTATTAACTAACCTTCTGACTGGTTCCTGCTCACTCACCCAGTATTAACTAACCTACTGACTGGTTACTGCTTACTCACCCAGTATTAACTAACCTACTGACTGGTTCCTGCTCACTCACCCAGTATTAACTAACCTACTGACTGGTTCCTGCTCACTCACCCAGTATTAACTAACCTACTGACTGGTTCCTGCTCCCTCACTCAGTATTAACTAACCTACTGACTGGTTCCTGCTTACTCACCCAGTATTAACTAACCTACTGACTGGTTCCTGCTCCCTCACTCAGTATTAACTAACCTACTGACTGGTTCCTGCTTACTCACCCAGTATTAACTAAACTACTGACTGGTTCCTGCTTACTCACCCAGTATTAACTAAACTACTGACTGGTTCCTGTTCATTCACCCAGTATTAACTAAACTACTGACTGGTTCCTGTTCATTCACCCAGTATTAACTAAACTACTGACTGGTTCCTGCTCAGTACAGAGACAATCATTGGGTTTATTGATTACTATTTATTTTAATTTAGTGAAATGTCATCTTTATTTTATTGCGTAATTTTGTATTTATTTCAACATAAATGGGCAAAAGCGCCATTAGTCATATTTGGCTAATAGGCAAAAGCACTATTTGTATGTGTGGTATTAGGGGTATTTGCCACTGGAGAGTGGTTAGGCCTCCCGGGTTAGTAGCAGGGGGAGGGTTAACCCCTTATTTACCATAGCGTGGCTGGTTAATGTTTTTTTTCAATTGGCTAATGCACCATTATCCAGATCTGGATAATAGGCCTTTTGACCATTACTGTGGGGAGGGGGGGGAGGGCGTATAGGTTGGCCATTGGTTACCAATGTGGCTAGCTATGTCCCATTGAAGGCATAGATAACCACAGTGAAATTCAATGGAATAAATGGCTACAGTATTTTTTTTATATAGTAATGTATTTTTTATTGCACTGTATTTTTTATTTGATTGGGCAAAAGCACTAATAACTATCTTGGCTAATAGCACTTTTGCCCATTCCTGTGTGGTGTTGTGGTAGATGGGGTCGGTGGAGGGTTAGTTCCCCCGGGGAGGGTGGTTAGGCCATGCCCGTGTTTGTAAACGCTAAGGTAAGGGGGAGGAGTTAATTCGTCCTGGGAGGCCTAAACACCCATCCTTGAACAACTATGAAGGTGGTATTTGGCCGAGGTGGATGTTTAGGCCTCCGGGTGGGTAGCGGAAGCAGTGGTTAACCCCTTCATTACCTTAGCGTTAGTAACCGCTAAGGTAATGAAGGAGTTAACTCCTCCCGCAACCCTTTTTGGAGGCTTTACCACCACCCTGCGACTACTACAAGCTGCACCCACCCTCTCTACCACCAACAAACCGGGCACTGCTATTTAACCCCTTCATTACCTTAGCGGTTAGCCACTAAGGTAATGAAGGTGGCCTGTAATTTTAATTTTATTACATAGGATTGAAGCCGGGGGTCTCTAGAGCAGAAATGAATGTGGGTCAGCTCCGGAGACCCCCGGCTTCCGGCCGATGTAGCAACAATACATTTTTCTTCTTCTTCATATGCACATCGCGAATCCGATCTCGCCGCCCTTCGTGTGGCGAGATGTGAATCTGCGAGTTGCAGCCGCGATGTGGATATCGGAGCTACCAGAATTGCCGTTAGTTTAAAAAAATGTGAGTTTGGGCTTTTTGGAGCGAGGGAGATACAGAGCGGGAAGAAGCCGCAGTGATTTCAACGTTATCGGAGCTTTCTGATTAGCTGCACATGCAAACTCACTGTTACCAGCCCATACGTCCCTTATCGGAGCTACCGGTATAGCCCCTCTGTCTTGATACTAAACCAGTTTCTCGCACACAGCTGCAGCTGACACTTTGTCACCACATGTAAGTGCCAAGTCCGTGTTACTTCCTTACCCACGGGCTCCTTAACTAATTGTGATACAAACCTCAGTGAAAGAACCAGAGATCTCTCTGTCAGAAAGTGTCAGGCCTGGGTCCCGCTGCATCCGGTCCAGTCCCTGGGAGAAGGAGGGGAGGAGGAGGGAGCCAATGAGGAGGGGAGGAGGAGGAGGGAGCCAATGAGGAGGAGAAGGGAGCCAATGAGGAGGGGAGGAGGAGGGAGCCAATGAGGAGGAGGGGAGGAGGAGGGAGCCAATGAGGAGGGGGGGGAGGAGGAGGGAGCCAATGAGGAGGGGAGGAGGAGGAGGGAGCCAATGAGGAGAGGAGGAGGGAGCCAACAAGGAGGTGAGGAGGAGGGAGCCAATGAGGAGGAGAGGAGGAGGGAGCCAACGAGGAGGGGAGGAGGAAGGGGGGAGCCAATGAGGAGGGGAGGAGGAGGGAGCCAATGAGGAGGGGAGGAGGAGGAGGGAGCCAATGAGGAGGGGAGGAGGAGGAGGGAGCCAATGAGGAGAGGAGGAGGGAGCCAACAAGGAGGGGAGGAGGAGGGAGCCAATGAGGAGGAGAGGAGGAGGGAGCCAACGAGGAGGGGAGGAGGAGGGAGCCAATGAGGAGGGGAGGAGGAGGAGGGAGCCAATGAGGAGGAGGGGAGGAGGAGGGAGCCAATGAGGAGAGGAGGAGGGAGCCAACGAGGAGGGGAGGAGGAGGGAGCCAATGAGGAGGAGGGAGCCAATAAGGAGGGGGGGAGGAGGAGGGAGCCAATGAGGAGGAGGGGAAGAGGAGGGAGCCAATGAGGAGGAGGGGAAGAGGAGGGAGCCAATGAGGAGGAGAGGAGGATGAGGGAGCCAATGAGGAGGAGGGGAGGAGGAGGGAGCCAATGAGGAGGGGAGGAGGAGGAGGGAGCCAATGAGGAGGGGAGGAGGAGGAGGGAGCCAATGAGGAGGGGAGGAGCTGTCTGGTGTGATGAGTGTCAATAAGTGATTGCTAATATATATATAATTATCTATAATAAACACTAATCGTGCAAATAAAACAACACCACGTGTGTAAAGTAGTAAATATATTAATGTAAAGTCTAGACTCCCAGATCAAACCCTCTGGTGGGTCTCGTCTGCACTGGTTCCGAGGCATCAGAATATATTCATCCAGTCCAGGGGGGGCATATCGCACATGCACACTGAGTATGCTCCCCCTGGACCGTACGAGTATATTCTGGCAGAAAGTGTAACCGGGACTATCCAGTTGAAGTCTTCCGTTAAAGGAAGTCCCGCTGCGGATCAAAGTGTACTAACGGCAGTGACGAGACATGTTAAAGGCATGAATATGTCTAATTGATGCATTTTTATTACCACAATCTGGCACCTATAAGCATTGTTAAATTATTTGTTACGTTAGTTTGCAAACATGGTGAGCAGAGACCTCCGTGGGGTTGGATTTCTAGTGGCTGATCCCTTGTGTGTGATACACTGCACAGGCAGAACGCTTTTAGTTTAACTATCTCTAATAAAGACAGGCTGGGATAAGGGTAAATACCCCCCTCTCCCCACCCCCCCTACTCATTCACAGGCCTCTCAGAAATGCAAACTGTAATTAATTTCCAACAAAGAAAAACAACCAAATCTTTGCTTCTGGCATGGTTAGATTTGTGTAATTAAGCCAAAGAGATTGGTAAATTGTTTACAAAGGCAGTTTTCTGCCAGGGTTCACAGGATGGCATCTTCAGCGCTTTCTTCCCCTTTTATTGCCATTTAATGAATGGTCCCTAGTAAATTCCCGCCTGTTTCCCCTCCCTGCGCTCCCTTGGGACCCCAGAGAAGTAAGTAAGGACGCCTCACTCACCTTATTCTGGGTTTTAATTCATGTATTTCCATAACTGTGTCAGTACTTTGCCACATTCTGTGGTTGCATTGGGTGCCGCCAGCGGTTTAATGATCTGCAATAACGGTCCTCGTGTCTTCAGACAGGTGTTATTGTGAACAGCGTGGGGCGGGAACTGGACCTCGATAGGGGAGGAGCCTCCAAAGCGCTGTTCAATCGAGCTGGCCCCGAATTACAGCGACTGCTGGACACTGCAAGCCAAGGAGCACAAGTGGAAGAAGGTTGTGTGTTTGAAACTGACGGCTGTAACCTCAACTGTGAGCTGGTTCTCCATGTTGTGACCCCGCATTGGGACAAGGGAAGAGGGTCTTCTGAGAAGGTAACATCCATTTATAAAATGTGTTATAGGCAGTAATACAGTGAGAGTTACCTCTCGTTCTCACGCATGTCCTGGGCACAGAGTTATAACGTGTGTTACAGGCAGTAATACAGTGAGAGTTACCTCTCGTTCTCACGCATGTCCTGGGCACAGAGTTATAACATGTGTTACAGGCAGTAATACAGTGAGAGTTACCTCTCGTTCTCACGCATGTCCTGGGCACAGAGTTATAACATGTGTTACAGGCAGTAATACAGTGAGAGTTACCTCTCGTTCTCACGCATGTCCTGGGCACAGAGTTATAACGTGTGTTACAGGCAGTAATACAGTGAGAGTTACCTCTTGTTCTCACGCATGTCCTGGGCACAGAGTTATAATGTGTTATAGGAAGTAATACAGTGAGAGTTACCTCTCGTTCTCACGCATGTCCTGGGCACAGAGTTATAACATGTGTTACAGGCAGTAATACAGTGAGAGTTACCTCTCGTTCTCACGCATGTCCTGGGCACAGAGTTATAACGTGTTACCCGGAAGTAATACAGTGAGAGTTACCTCTCGTTCTCACGCATGTCCTGGGCACAGAGTTATAACGTGTTACACGGAAGTAATACAGTGAGAGTTACCTCTCGTTCTCACGCATGTCCTGGGCACAGAGTTATAACATGTGTTACAGGCAGTAATACAGTGAGAGTTACCTCTAGTTCTCACGCATGTCCTGGGCACAGAGTTATAACTTGTGTTACAGGCAGTAATACAGTGAGAGTTACCTCTCGTTCTCACGCATGTCCTGGGCACAGAGTTATAACGTGTTACAGGCAGTAATACAGTGAGAGTTACCTCTCGTTCTCACGCATGTCCTGGGCACAGAGTTATAACGTGTGTTACAGGAAGTAATACAGTGAGAGTTACCTCTCGTTCTCATGCATGTCCTGGGCACAGAGTTATAACGTGTTACAGGCAGTAATACAGTGAGAGTTACCTCTCGTTCTCACGCATGTCCTGGGCACAGAGTTATAACGTGTTACAGGCAGTAATACAGTGAGAGTTACCGCTCGCTCTCACGCATGTCCTGGGCACAGAGTTATAACGTGTTACAGGCAGTAATACAGTGAGAGTTACCTCGTTCTCACGCATGTCCTGGGCACAGAGTTATAACATGTTACAGGGAGTAATACAGTGATAGTTACCTCGTTCTCACGCATGTCCTGGGCACAGAGTTATAACGTGTTACAGGCAGTAATACAGTGAGAGTTACCTCTCGTTCTCACGCATGTCCTGGGCACAGAGTTATAACGTGTTACAGGGAGTAATACAGTGAGAGTTACCGCTCGCTCTCACGCATGTCCTGGGCACAGAGTTATAACGTGTTACAGGGAGTAATACAGTGAGAGTTACCTCTCGTTCTCACGCATGTCCTGGGCACAGAGTTATAACGTGTTACAGGCAGTAATACAGTGAGAGTTACCTCTCGTTCTCACGCATGTCCTGGGCACAGAGTTATAACGTGTGTTACAGGAAGTAATACAGTGAGAGTTACCTCTCGTTCTCATGCATGTCCTGGGCACAGAGTTATAACGTGTTACAGGCAGTAATACAGTGAGAGTTACCTCTCGTTCTCACGCATGTCCTGGGCACAGAGTTATAACGTGTTACAGGCAGTAATACAGTGAGAGTTACCGCTCGCTCTCACGCATGTCCTGGGCACAGAGTTATAACGTGTTACAGGCAGTAATACAGTGAGAGTTACCTCGTTCTCACGCATGTCCTGGGCACAGAGTTATAACATGTTACAGGGAGTAATACAGTGATAGTTACCTCGTTCTCACGCATGTCCTGGGAACAGAGTTATAACGTGTTACAGGCAGTAATACAGTGAGAGTTACCTCTCGTTCTCACGCATGTCCTGGGCACAGAGTTATAACGTGTTACAGGGAGTAATACAGTGAGAGTTACCGCTCGCTCTCACGCATGTCCTGGGCACAGAGTTATAACGTGTTACAGGGAGTAATACAGTGAGAGTTACCTCTCGTTCTCACGCATGTCCTGGGCACAGAGTTATAACATGTGTTACAGGCAGTAATACAGTGAGAGTTACCTCTCGTTCTCACGCATGTCCTGGGCACAGAGTTATAACATGTGTTACAGGCAGTAATACAGTGAGAGTTACCTTTCGTTCTCACGCATGTCCTGGGCACAGAGTTATAACGTGTTACAGGAAGTAATACAGTGAGAGTTACCTCTCGTTCTCACGCATGTCCTGGGCACAGAGTTATAACGTGTGTTACAGGCAGTAATACAGTGAGAGTTACCTCTCGTTCTCACGCATGTCCTGGGCACAGAGATATAACGTGTGTTACAGGCAGTAATACAGTGAGAGTTACCTCTCGTTCTCACGCATGTCCTGGGCACAGAGTTATAACGTGTTACAGGCAGTAATACAGTGAGAGTTACCTCCCGTTCTCACGCATGTCCTGGGCACAGAGTTATAACGTGTGTTACAGGCAGTAATACAGTGAGAGTTACCTCTCGTTCTCACGCATGTCCTGGGCACAGAGTTATAACGTGTTACAGGCAGTAATACAGTGAGAGTTACCTCTCGTTCTCACGCATGTCCTGGGCACAGAGTTATAACGTGTGTTACAGGAAGTAATACAGTGAGAGTTACCTCTCGTTCTCACGCATGTCCTGGGCACAGAGTTATAACATGTGTTACAGGCAGTAATACAGTGAGAGTTACCTCTCGTTCTCACGCATGTCCCGGGCACAGAGTTATAACGTGTTACAGGCAGTAATACAGTGAGAGTTACCTCTCGTTCTCACGCATGTCCTGGGCACAGAGTTATAACGTGTTACAGAAAGTAATACAGTGAGAGTTACCTCTCGTTCTCACGCATGTCCTGGGCACAGAGTTATAACGTGTTACAGGCAGTAATACAGTGAGAGTTACCTCTCGTTCTCACGTACGTCCTGGGCACAGAGTTATAACATGTGTTACAGGCAGTAATACAGTGAGAGTTACCTCTCGTTCTCACGCATGTCCTGGGCACAGAGTTATAACGTGTGTTACAGGCAGTAATACAGTGAGAGTTACCTCTCGCTCCCACGCATGTCCTGGGCACAGAGTTATAACATGTGTTACAGGCAGTAATACAGTGAGAGTTACCTCTCGTTCTCACGCGTGTCCTGGGCACAGAGTTATAACGTGTTACAGGCAGTAATACAGTGAGAGTTACCTCTCGTTCTCACGCATGTCCTGGGCACAGAGTTATAACGTGTTACAGGAAGTGATACAGTGAGAGTTACCTCTCGTTCTCACGCATGTCCTGGGCACAGAGTTATAACATATGTTACAGGCAGTAATACAGTGAGAGTTACCTCTCGTTCTCACACATGTCCTGGGCACAGAGTTATAACGTGTGTTACAGGCAGTAATACAGTGAGAGTTACCTCTCGTTCTCACGTACGTCCTGGGCACAGAGTTATGACAGATACATGGTTACATTAAGTGAGCAGGGCTATACATTATATACAAGACATTCCATGCACAGTAAGGCCGCGCTTATAGTGCCCACGGCGTGACGTCGCCAGCGCCACCCACGAAAGTTATCATTTAACTTTCGGCGATGTCGCTAGCGACCTGGGCAGTGATTGGTTCAGGAGCTGTTACATGTTGCGACAGCCTCTGAAAAATCAAATTTCCCCGGCTTCCAAATTTTTGGTCGCTACTGTCGCATCGCGCTTACTATAAGCGCTCGCAACGGCGCCAATGCTTTTGTTTTCAGGCGACGTCGCCGACACTATAAGCGCAGCCTAAGAGATAATAGGCATATGTAACAGTTGTAAAACAAAAAATGTGAGGCGCTTCTAATAAAGGTGTATTAAATAAATAAATAAAATAAATATATAGTGATTAATATCAATAAACAAAGTGCTCATAAACAATAAAAATAAAAATGGCGAACGTTCGCTGCTCAACCCTCTTGGGAGAAGATCCAGTTTCTCCTGTCGTGGATGGTGGGGAGAAGCTTGTGGGGAGCGCAGGTTATCACCATTTGTACAGGTAGTATTCAGCTTGATCTAACAGTTGCCTGGTGGGGCAGGGGGAGAGGCTTTCTACATACACATACATATATACATACATATATACATATATACATACATACATATATACATACATATATACATACATACATATATACATACATATATACATACATATATACATACATACATACATACTGTATATATATATATATATATATATATATATATATATATATATACATACATACATACATACATACATACATACATACATACATACATACATACATAGATAAGATAGATAGATCAATCGATCGATCGATCTATCGATCTATCTATATAGATAGATAGATAGATAATCACCACATTTATTAAGGTTATGGTGGGTAAAAAAAGTGACAAAAACCCTCCACAGTATAGCATATAGCAACTGTAAATATTCCTGTATATTCATTTGCATGTCTTAGACAGGTCTGCAACCCTGTCTTTCACCATTATCACACAGCACTTCCACTGCAGCAAGGGATTCTGGGAAATGACATGCAAATGAGCACACAGTGCCACCTTTTATCTCAAGCTCACATTACATGAACAACCCTTAGCCAATGCATGCTGCTTTAAACACAGCTTTTAAGCAAGGACTTGGGAGATGCAAAGTCAGTTAACCCACTCACAGACATGTTTCAACCTTGATTGGTATCATCAGTGTGAGGTTGGTTTCTGACATTTGCTCATTTGAGATTAAAGAGTAGGTAATCACCACGACTATTAAGGTTATGGTGGGTAAAAAAAAGTGACAAAAACCCTCCACAGTATAGCATATAGCAACTGTAAATATTCCTGTATATTCATTTGCATGTCTTAGACAGGTCTGCAACCTCACACTGATGATACCCATCAAGGTTGAAACATGTCTGGGCAGACCTGTCTAAGATATGAAAATGAATATACAGGAATATTTACAGTTGATATATATAGATAGATATATCTCTTTTTCAACTATATATATTTATCTATATTTAGATCTATATATCTATATATATTTAGATATAGATCTAGATATCTCTATAGATCTAGATCTATATATCTCTATAAAATATATAGTCAGATAAAGCAGTTGGCACTCCAATAGGTGCTGGTAAGCCAGGTGCACGTCCCATATAGATAATGTCGTCATACGTTACCGCTCCGAGAACTGGTAAGCAAGTGACAGCACTCACAGTTGGAATATACTAGTATGCGCAGATGGCCACAAGCAGTTTCTCCCGCCACGCTGTTACTTACAGAGGGGTTGCTATGGACGCAATACACAGCTGGGTGATCAGTGATGTAAGCAACAGGGAGGTATCTGATGTAAGCCTACACAGCACATGACGTCAGAGCTGCAGGTTTTCTCTGTTACTTTTAATTGGGTGATGGTGATTGGTTAATTGACTTTCAGTGTTTGATGTATATATATATATATATATATATATATATATATATATATATGTGGTGATCTGTGTCATTCTCCCTTTGTATCCCCCTGAGGAAGGGCCCATTCTGTAGGACCGAAACGTTGGGTTTCTGGATGTATTTTTGCTATCACTAATACACTTTGGTATTTCAACTTTGAGTGCTATCTCTTGCTTACCAGTCCTCGGAGCGGTAACATTCTATCTATCTATCTATCTATCTATCTATCTATCTATCTATCTATCTATCTATCTATCTCTATATATATATTTTTTGTGTGCAGTTCCTTAAGACACCAGTCACCTGTGATCAGATCAAATGGAAACGTTCATCTGGACTATCATTTCCATAGTCCTGTGTGTTGCCCGGTGGCCTGAGCCGGGAGTAGCGCTGTAGGAGGGACTTACTTTATAGAATGATTTCTGTTAGAGAGGCCGCCAGACATTTTGTATAAAAAATAGCATTGTGGCTGTGACAATTTGACTTCCATATTTCTAAGGAGGAATAAAATAAATTGCACCTTTTAGCTTCTCCAGGATGCCCCCAGATTTAGAGAAACCACAGTAACACATGGATACATGTTGCTCTATTTGTGAGTTCTCGTAGCGCACAAATGAACACGAATGATTGCAGGGACACAGCATGAGACACAAGACACAGACTTGTGAAGACAAAGACAGACAAAGTGGAGACGAAATAGATTCTGCACACCACCAGCACCCTCATCTCCAGAAACCCCCCCAGTCCCTCTCATCCACATGTCATCCCTTCCTACAGTATGTTCATTTCAGCAATATTACATATTAACAGTCAACTTCCTCAAGCTGAAGCGATGAGCCAGCTCCCTGCTGGGCTCCGTAGCGAGACTTGCTTTCCTTGGGTAGCGATCGGCCCGGGAAACTCCCCTGTCACATTGTACATATCACAGAAGCGGAACTCACACGGGTATCTTTCTGTCTCAGGCTATCGGAAGGATTGTAACAACCTGCCTGGATATGACCGTTCAGCATCGTTTGGATTCAATATCGTTCCCAGCCATCGGGACCGGGAATCTGGGATTTCCCAAGGATGTGATCGCCACACTAATGTTTAATGAAGTTTTGCGCTTTAGTAGCACAAATAGATTACAGCATCTTCAAGAAGTGAACTTCTTCCTTCACCCTAGTGATCCTGGCACTATCCAGGTAATAGCACTGGTTTAATTAGTGATTTAATAGTTACAATGGCAATCAATCATAACTGATCCCCTTTTATATGTCTCTATAGCATGGGATCAGGGAGTCCTCTGGGGCTGAGCTGCATTATTTTCAGCTCAGAGAACCCCCAAATCTACCACTTATAAGACCAGCATCCTAACAAGTCTCTCCCCCCCCCCCTTATTCTGTAACGCATGAAAAGCCCAATTAAAGTCAACGCACTATCCGACCTCGCGGGATAAGAGTCTTATTCTTCCAACTTGTTGCCTTTGTCAGAGAAATGATCATTTATTTACTTTATAGGCATTTTCCAACGAGCTGACAAACTGCGGCGGCGCAAATCCCTCCGCTGCGAGAAGCAATAAGGCACCTTCAGGAAAAGGCTCCGGTAAGGGTTATTGTATTTGGGTGTCTACAATGTGTTTGTTCAGTGGTATGCGACCGGTCAGAAAGTATTGTTACTGTAGTAACAAATACTCGCAATGCTCAATACTGTATTTATAAGAGAAATGTGTTATTTCTTGGATGTTTCACAGAACTTCACACACATTTTGGTGAGACTGAAACTGCTCCGTGTATTATATGTATTATATATGTGTGTTGTTTGCGGCACAGTATGCAGGGCTGTACATAGAGTTTGTATACACAAGTTCCTGCCCCACAGAGCTTACAATCTGAGACACCGGGACATGGTCGGGGTCACATGGAACAGACGTTGGGGTTCACGCTGCCTCACACACTCCCACGGCATCGGTCACTCACTATTCTCCCTTTCTTGCAGTTTTCTTCGGGGCCGTCACAACCCCGGCGCTGGGGGTTCATGAAATGAGAGTGGGATCGGTTACTTACCAAGTGAAAACCGGAGATATTACCAAAGAGAATACCGATGTTATTGTTAATTCATCAAATCAGGATTTTACTCTCCAAAGAGGTAACGGATTAAACATTGTTATAAATTCTTTGGTAAGAATGTAAGGCATAGTCCTGCCTCTGTGCTGCTCACACGTGATGTCTTGTTATGTGCAGGGGTCTCGCAGGCGATACTACAGGCGGCGGGACAGAGTGTGGTACGGGACTGTGCAATAAGGGGTAAGAAGCTACATTTACTTTTTTCACTAGTGCACTCAAATTGTGAGTCCCTTTATAAAATGTAAGTTTCCTAAATGTTATATTCATGTACCAACCGCCGGAACCTACAGGGAGATGGGCCAACATGGGACCTCCGCATAAAGGATAGGGTCCTCGTTTCCAAATCTAAGAAATAAGGTTACCAAAGGAAAATGAAAAACAATTGTTAGAAATTACACACAAGAAAAATACACAAAATGCATTTACTCGTCAGCGATATTTGGGCTTCTACCGGGCGTCCAGCAGACCCCACCCCATGAGTGTGGGAGGAGTGACCACTGTCATCCTCTAGGAGAAATGTCATTACTGCTATGGCTATCATAGGGTCCGACGCAAGCCACGGCTCACACACAGGCTGGTCTTATTACTACTACGCATATCGTAGGGTCCGACACCAGCCACGGCTCTCACACAGACTGGTGTCAATGTCACGATCACCAAGCTCAGGACAAAGTAATTGAATAAACAGAGTTTATTCTGGCAGAACAGCAACTACACGAAATACCCAGAATCCCACTGACACACGATTTAGCTCCGTCAGCTCGGCGGGATCCTTCCCAGAATCCCACTAACACGCGATGTAGCTCCGTCAGCTCGGCGGGATCCTTCCCAGAATCCCACTAACACACGATGTATCTCCGTCAGCTCGGCGGGATCCTTCCCAGAATCCAACTAACACATGATGTATCTCCGTCAGCTCGGCGAGATCCTTCCCAGAATCCCACTAACACACGATGTATCTCCGTCAGCTCGGCCGGATCCTTCCCAGAATCCCACTAACACACGATGTATCTCCGTCAGCTCGGCGGGATCCTTCCCAGAATCCCACTAACACACGATGTATCTCCGTCAGCTCGGTGAGATCCTTCCCAGAATCCCACTAACACACGATGTATCTCCGTCAGCTCTGCGGGATCCTTCCCAGAATCCCACTAACACACGATGTATCTCCGTCAGCTCGGCGGGATCCTTCCCAGAATCCCACTGACACACGATGTATCTCCGTCAGCTCGGCGGGATCCTTCCCAGAATCCCACTAACACACGATGTATCTCCGTCAGCTCGGCGGGATCCTTCCCAGAATCCCACTAACACACGATGTATCTCCGTCAGCTCGGCGGGATCCTTCCCAGAATCCCACTAACACACAATGTATCTCCGTCAGCTCGGCCGGATCCTTCCCAGAATCCCACTGACACACGATGTATCTCCGTCAGCTCGGCGAGATCCTTCCCAGAATCCAACTAACACATGATGTATCTCCGTCAGCTCGGGATCCTTCCCAGAATCCCACTAACACACGATGTAGCTCCGTCAGCTCGGTGGGATCCTTCCCAGAATCCCACTAACACACGATGTATCTCCGTCAGCTCGGCGGGATCCTTCCCAGAATCCAACTAACACATGATGTATCTCCGTCAGCTCGGCGGGATCCTTCCCAGAATCCCACTAACACACGATGTATCTCCGTCAGCTCGGCGGGATCCTTCCCAGAATCCCACTAACACACGATGTATCTCCGTCAGCTCGGTGAGATCCTTCCCAGAATCCCACTAACACACGATGTATCTCCGTCAGCTCTGCGGGATCCTTCCCAGAATCCCACTAACACACGATGTATCTCCGTCAGCTCGGCGGGATCCTTCCCAGAATCCCACTGACACACGATGTATCTCCGTCAGCTCGGCGGGATCCTTCCCAGAATCCCACTAACACACGATGTATCTCCGTCAGCTCGGCGGGATCCTTCCCAGAATCCCACTAACACACGATGTATCTCCGTCAGCTCGGCGGGATCCTTCCCAGAATCCCACTAACACACAATGTATCTCCGTCAGCTCGGCGGGATCCTTCCCAGAATCCCACTAACACACGATGTATCTCCGTTAGCTCGGCGGGATCCTTCCCAGAATCCCACTGACACACGATGTATCTCCGTCAGCTCGGCGGGATCCTTCCCAGAATCCCACTAACACACGATGTATCTCCGTCAGCTCGGCGGGATCCTTCCCAGAATCCCACTAACACACGTTGTAGCTCCGTCAGCTCGGTGGGATCCTTCCCAGAATCCCACTGACACACGTTGTATCTCCGTCAGCTCGGCGGGATCCTTCCCAGAATCCCACTAACACACGATGTATCTCCGTCAGCTCGGCGGGATCCTTCCCAGAATCCCACTAACACACGATGTATCTCCGTCAGCTCGGCGGGATCCTTCCCAGAATCCCACTAACACACGATGTAGCTCCGTCAGCTCGGCGAGATCCTTCCCAGAATCCCACTAACACACGATGTATCTCCGTCAGCTCGGCCGGATCCTTCCCAGAATCCCACTAACACGATGTATCTCCGTCAGCTCGGCGGGATCCTTCCCAGAATCCCACTAACACACGTTGTAGCTCCGTCAGCTCGTGGGATCCTTCCCAGAATCCCACTAACACACGATGTATCTCCGTCAGCTCGGCGGGATCCGTCCCAGAATCCCACTAACACGATGTATCTCCGTCAGCTCGGCGGGATCCTTCCCAGAATCCCACTAACACACGATGTATCTCCGTCAGCTCGGCGGGATCCTTCCCAGAATCCCACTAACACACGTTGTAGCTCCGTCAGCTCGGTGGGATCCTTCCCAGAATCCCACTGACACACGATGTATCTCCGTCAGCTCGGCGGGATCCTTCCCAGAATCCCACTGACACACGTTGTAGCTCCGTCAGCTCGGCGGGATCCTTCCCAGAATCCCACTAACACACGTTGTATCTCCGTCAGCTCGTGGGATCCTTCCCAGAATCCCACTAACACACGTTGTATCTCCGTCAGCTTGTGGGATCCTTCCCAGAATCCCACTAACACACGTTGTATCTCCGTCAGCTCGGCGGGATCCTTCCCAGAATCCCACTAACACACGATGTATCTCCGTCAGCTCGGCGAGATCCTTCCCAGAATCCCACTAACACACGATGTATCTCCGTCAGCTCGGCGGGATCCTTCCCAGAATCCCACTAACACATGTTGTATCTCCGTCAGCTCGGCGGGATCCTTCCCAGAATCCCACTAACACACGATGTATCTCCGTCAGCTCTGCGGGATCCTTCCCAGAATCCCACTAACACACGATGTATCTCCGTCAGCTCTGCGGGATCCTTCCCAGAATCCCACTAACACACAATGTATCTCCGTCAGCTCGGCGGGATCCTTCCCAGAATCCCACTAACACACGATGTATCTCCGTCAGCTCGGCGAGATCCTTCCCAGAATCCCACTAACACACGATGTATCTCCGTCAGCTCGGCGGGATCCTTCCCAGAATCCCACTAACACATGTTGTATCTCCGTCAGCTCGGCGGGATCCTTCCCAGAATCCCACTAACACACGATGTATCTCCGTCAGCTCGGCGGGATCCTTCCCAGAATCCCACTAACACACGATGTATCTCCGTCAGCTCGGTGGGATCCTTCCCAGAATCCCACTAACACACGATGTAGCTCCGTCAGCTCGGCGGGATCCTTCCCAGAATCCCACTAACACACGATGTATCTCCGTCAGCTCGGCGGGAGCCTTCCCAGAATCCCACTAACACACGATGTATCTCCGTCAGCTCGGCAGGATCCTTCCCAGAATCCCACTAACACACGTTGTAGCTCCGTCAGCTCGTGGGATCCTTCCCAGAATCCCACTAACACACGTTGTATCTCCGTCAGCTCGGTGGGATCCTTCCCAGAATCCCACTGACACACGATGTATCTCCGTCAGCTCGGCGGGATCCTTCCCAGAATCCCACTAACACACGATGTATCTCCGTCAGCTCGGCGGGATCCTTCCCAGAATCCCACTAACACACGTTGTAGCTCCGTCAGCTCGGTGGGATCCTTCCCAGAATCCCACTAACACACGATGTAGCTCCGTCAGCTCGGCGGGATCCTTCCCAGAATCCCACTAACACACGATGTATCTCCGTCAGCTCGGCGAGATCCTTCCCAGAATCCCACTAACACACGATGTATCTCCGTCAGCTCGGCGGGATCCTTCCCAGAATCCCACTAACACACGATGTATCTCCGTCAGCTCGGCGGGATCCTTCCCAGAATCCCACTAACACGATGTATCTCCGTCAGCTCGGCGGGATCCTTCCCAGAATCCCACTAACACACGTTGTATCTCCGTCAGCTCGGCGGGATCCGTCCCAGAATCCCACTAACACACGTTGTATCTCCGTCAGCTCGTGGGATCCTTCCCAGAATCCCACTAACACACGATGTATCTCCGTCAGCTCGGCAGGATCCTTCCCAGAATCCCACTAACACACGTTGTAGCTCCGTCAGCTCGTGGGATCCTTCCCAGAATCCCACTAACACACGATGTAGCTCCGTCAGCTCGTGGGATCCTTCCCAGAATCCCACTAACACACGATGTATCTCCGTCAGCTCGGCGGGATCCGTCCCAGAATCCCACTAACACGATGTATCTCCGTCAGCTCGGCGGGATCCTTCCCAGAATCCCACTAACACACGATGTATCTCCGTCAGCTCGGCGGGATCCTTCCCAGAATCCCACTAACACACGATGTATCTCCGTCAGCTCGGCGGGATCCTTCCCAGAATCCCACTAACACACGTTGTAGCTCCGTCAGCTCGGGATCCTTCCCAGAATCCCACTAACACACGATGTAGCTCCGTCAGCTCGGCGGGATCCTTCCCAGAATCCCACTGACACACGTTGTAGCTCCGTCAGCTCGGCGGGATCCTTCCCAGAATCCCACTAACACACGTTGTATCTCCGTCAGCTCGTGGGATCCTTCCCAGAATCCCACTAACACACGTTGTATCTCTGTCAGCTCGGCGGGATCCTTCCCAGAATCCCACTAACACACGATGTATTCCGTCAGCTCGGCGGGATCCTTCCCAGAATCCCACTAACACACGATGTAGCTCCGTCAGCTTGTGGGATCCTTCCCAGAATCCCACTAACACACGTTGTATCTCCGTCAGCTCGGCGGGATCCTTCCCAGAATCCCACTAACACACGATGTATCTCCGTCAGCTCGGCGGGATCCTTCCCAGAATCCCACTAACACATGTTGTATCTCCGTCAGCTCGGCGGGATCCTTCCCAGAATCCCACTAACACACGATGTAGCTCCGTCAGCTCGGTGGGATCCTTCCCAGAATCCCACTAACACACGATGTAGCTCCGTCAGCTCGGTGGGATCCTTCCCAGAATCCCACTAACACACGATGTAGCTCCGTCAGCTCGGCGGGATCCTTCCCAGAATCCCACTAACACACGATGTAGCTCCGTCAGCTCGGCGAGATCCTTCCCAGAATCCCACTAACACACGTTGTATCTCCGTCAGCTCGGTGGGATCCTTCCCAGAATCCCACTAACACACGATGTATCTCCGTCAGCTCGGCAGGATCCTTCCCAGAATCCCACTAACACACGTTGTAGCTCCGTCAGCTCGTGGGATCCTTCCCAGAATCCCACTAACACACGATGTATCTCCGTCAGCTCGGCAGGATCCTTCCCAGAATCCCACTAACACACGATGTAGCTCCGTCAGCTCGTGGGATCCTTCCCAGAATCCCACTAACACACGATGTATCTCCGTCAGCTCGGCGGGATCCTTCCCAGAATCCCACTAACACACGATGTATCTCCGTCAGCTCGGTGAGATCCTTCCCAGAATCCCACTAACACACGTTGTAGCTCCGTCAGCTCGTGGGATCCTTCCCAGAATCCCACTAACACACGATGTATCTCCGTCAGCTCGGTGGGATCCTTCCCAGAATCCCACTAACACACGATGTATCTCCGTCAGCTTGTGGGATCCTTCCCAGAATCCCACTAACACACGTTGTATCTCCGTCAGCTCGGCGGGATCCTTCCCAGAATCCCACTAACACACGATGTATCTCCGTCAGCTCGGCGGGATCCTTCCCAGAATCCCACTAACACATGTTGTATCTCCGTCAGCTCGGCGGGATCCTTCCCAGAATCCCACTAACACACGATGTAGCTCCGTCAGCTCGGTGGGATCCTTCCCAGAATCCCACTAACACACGATGTAGCTCCGTCAGCTCGGCGGGATCCTTCCCAGAATCCCACTAACACACGATGTAGCTCCGTCAGCTCGGCGAGATCCTTCCCAGAATCCCACTAACACACGTTGTATCTCCGTCAGCTCGGTGGGATCCTTCCCAGAATCCCACTAACACACGATGTAGCTCCGTCAGCTCGTGGGATCCTTCCCAGAATCCCACTAACACACGATGTATCTCCGTCAGCTCGGCAGGATCCTTCCCAGAATCCCACTAACACACGATGTATCTCCGTCAGCTCGGCGGGATCCTTCCCAGAATCCCACTAACACACGATGTAGCTCCGTCAGCTCGTGGGATCCTTCCCAGAATCCCACTAACACACGATGTATCTCCGTCAGCTCGGCAGGATCCTTCCCAGAATCCCACTAACACACGTTGTAGCTCCGTCAGCTCGTGGGATCCTTCCCAGAATCCCACTAACACACGATGTATCTCCGTCAGCTCGGTGGGATCCTTCCCAGAATCCCACTAACACACGTTGTAGCTCCGTCAGCTCGTGGGATCCTTCCCAGAATCCCACTAACACACGATGTATCTCCGTCATCTCGGTGGGATCCTTCCCAGAATCCCACTAACACACGATGTATCTCCGTCATCTCGGTGGGATCCTTCCCAGAATCCCAGTATATATGTTTCAAGTATTTATGAAGTTTAAAAAGGAAGTTCAAAAAGAAGTGGAAAAGTGGACATCACCTACTGCTTCTGATTCCTGCTTTTGATCTACGTTGGAAAAGAGGATATCATCTATCCCAGACTGCACATCTCAACACTTAACTATTGCTGTGATGCCGCCTTTATTTTTTATATTTGCTGCAACCGCACTTATTTTCAAATTATGCACTTCCTTCCACCAGTCTCCTTATGTCTCTAACTCTATTCATATATCTCCATCTCTCCTTCCTTCCCCACTTCTCAGTTCACATGAACTCCTTTCTTACCTGCGTCCTCTGTCACCACACAGCTATACCTCCTGCACTAAAACACACCCCTACAAATCAGCCTCACACACTCTCTTTCTGTCCATGCTTCTCCTCCTCGCTTCTGGGGATATCTCTCCCAATCCTGGTCCCTGCCTTATTTCTACTTGCTCTCGTCCTCGCCTCCCACATACAACTTCTACTCCTTCTGGTGTTAACCCCTCCAACCTCATACCCATCCCCTGCCACCCTCCCTCCTCTCTCCCATTCTCCTGTGCCCTTTGGAATGCTCGCTCCCTCTCTAACAAGTTCCTCTCTGGGCATGACTTCTTTCTCTCTCACTCCCTGCTTCTCTTTGCTATAACTGAGACCTGGCTCACTCAGTCTGACTCTGCTCTGGAAGCTGCCCTCTCTTATGGTGGCCTTTCCTTCTCCCACACTCCGCGCCTTGATGGCAGGGGTGGAGGTGTGGGGCTCCTGCTCTCCTCTCTCTGCCGTTACCGAACTATTCCTATTCCCCCCTCTCTTGCCTTTCCCTCCTTTGAGGTTCACACTGTCCAGATCTTCTCTCCTCTCCCTGTTCATGTGGCGGTCATGTATCGCCCACCTACCTCTACTCATCCCCCTTCTGCCTTTCTCTCTCACTTTGAATCCTGGCTCTCTTTCTTCCTCTCCTCAGACTCCCCTGTTCTTCTCCTTGGGGACTTCAATTGCCACATTGATGACCCCTCTGTCCCTTTGGCTTCCCGCTTTCTTTCTCTAACCTCTTCTTTTGGCCTTCAACAGTGGACTGCAGCCAGCACCCACAAGGATGGCCACTACTTAGACCTGGTTTTCACTAAAAACTTCTCTCTCTCTGATTTCTCCATTTCCCCTTTTCCTCTCTCTGACCATCACCTCATCTCATTCTCTCTATCTCGCTTCTCAACTTCTCCACCTCCATCTACACCCCGGTTCTGCAGAAACCTGCGCTCTATTCACTTACCTGACTTTGAGTCCACGTTACACTCCTCCCTCTCCTCTCTCAGATCTGCTACAGACCCTGACAAACTGGTCAGGAACTACAACTCTGCCTTGTCCTCCTCTCTTGATCTACATGCCCCGCTTTCTCTCTGCCGCACTCGCCCTTTTAACCCTAGACCCTGGTTAAATTCCCACACGCGCATGCTGCGTTCCTCCACTCGTTCCTCTGAACGCCTCTGGAGGAAATCTCATACTCTCGCAGACTTCCTTCACTACAAATTTATGCTATCCTGTTTCAACTCTGCCCTCTCGCAAGCTAAACAAGCCTACTTTTCTTCACTAATCAACATGCACAAGTCTAACCCACGCCGACTGTTCTCTGTCTTTGATACTCTACTCAAACCACCCTCCGCTGCCTCTCCTTCCTCCATCTCCGCTCAGGACTTTGCTGACTATTTTAAGGAAAAGGTGGAATCCATACGTCAGAACATCCCCTCTGTTTCTTCCTCCCATCCTACACCTCTTCCTAACTCTCCTCCTGCCTTCCTTGACTCTTTTTCCACTGTCTCAGAGGAGGATGTGTCGCTGTTGATCGCCTCTTCTCCCTCTACCACTTGCCCTCTTGACCCCATTCCCTCCCATCTCCTAAAACCTCTTGCTCCTACTATAATCCCTACGCTCACGCACATTTTTAACTCCTCCCTCTGCTCTGGAACCTTTCCATCCTCCTTCAAACATGCAACAGTCATACCATTACTCAAAAACAGCAAGCTTGACCCTACCTGTCTTTCTAATTATCGCCCTGTCTCCCTCCTGCCTTTTGCCTCTAAACTCCTTGAACGTCTTGTGTTCGCTCGCTTGCTCCATTTTCTCAACACCTATTCTCTCCTAGACCCTCTACAATCTGGCTTCCGTACTGCTCACTCCACGGAAACAGCCCTCACTAAAATAACTGACGACCTCCATGCTGCCAAAGACAGAGGTCATTACACTCTGCTCATATTACTTGACCTCTCTGCAGCATTTGACACCGTGGACCACCCTCTTCTCCTTCACATTCTCCATACTCTTGGCATTCGGAACAAAGCTCTATCCTGGATCTCATCCTACCTCTCCCATCGTACTTTCAGTGTCTCTTCTGCTAATACCTCCTCCTCCTCTATTGATCTCTCTGTGGGGGTACCCCAGGGCTCTGTCCTGGGACCTCTTCTCTTTTCTCTGTATACACTCTCTCTAGGTGACCTAATAACATCTTTTGGGTTTAATTATCACCTCTATGCTGACGACACACAAATATATTTCTCAACACCCGACCTTACACCTACTGTACAAACCAAAGTTTCTGAATGTCTCTCTGCTATATCATCCTGGATGGCCCTCCGCCGCCTTAAACTCAACATGGCTAAAACAGAGCTCCTCATACTTCCTCCCAAACCTGGCCCTACTACCTCCTTCCACATTACTGTTGGAACTACGATCATTCACCCAGTAGCCCAAGCACGCTGCCTTGGGGTCACACTCGACTCCTCTCTCACATTTGCCCCTCACATTCAAAACATTTCTAAAACCTGTCGCTTTTTCCTCCGCAATATAACAAAGATACGCCCTTTCCTCTGTTGCTCGACTGCTAAAACTCTGACTCAGGCCCTCATTCTCTCCCGTCTTGATTACTGTAACCTCCTGCTGTCCGGCCTTCCTGCCTCTCACCTGTCTCCCCTACAATCTATCCTTAACGCTGCTGCCAGAATCACTCTACTCTTTCCTAGATCTGTCTCAGCATCTCCCCTCATGAAATCCCTCTCCTGGCTTCCGATCAAATCCCGCATCTCACACTCCATTCTTCTCCTCACTTTTAAAGCTTTACACTCTTCTGCCCCTCCTTACATCTCAGCCCTAATTTCTCGTTATGCACCATCCAGACTCTTGCGTTCTTCTCAAGGATGTCTTCTTTCTACCCCCTTTGTATCTAAAGCCCTCTCCCGCCTTAAACCTTTCTCACTGACTGCCCCACACCTCTGGAATGCCCTTCCCCTCAGTACCCGACTAGCACCCTCTCTATCCACCTTTAAGACCCACCTTAAGACACACTTGCTTAAAGAAGCATACGAAAAGCACTGTGGCTATTCTGAACACATGGCACATAAAGCTTGGCCCCCTGCAGACGCACTTACCAGAACTCCCTCCTACTGTCTCTGTACGTTCTCCCTACCTACCAATTAGACTGTAAGCTCCTCGGAGCAGGGACTCCTCTTCCTTAATGTCTAAAGCACTTATTCCCATGATCTGTTATTTATATTATCTGTTATTTATTGGATTACCACATGTATTACTACTGTGAAGCGCTATGTACATTAATGGCGCTATATAAATAAAGACATACAATACAATACAATACAATCCCACTAACACACGATGTAGCTCCGTCAGCTCGGTGGGATCCTTCTCAGAATCCCACTAACACACGATGTATCTCCGTCAGCTCGGCGGGATCCTTCCCAGAATCCCACTGACACACGATGTAGCTCCGTCAGCTCTGCGGGATCCTTCCCAGAATCCCACTAACACACGATGTAGCTCCGTCAGCTCGGGATCCTTCCCAGAATCCCACTAACACACGTTGTATCTCCGTCAGCTCGGCGGGATCCTTCCCAGAATCCCACTAACACACGATGTATCTCCGTCATCTCGGCGGGATCCTTCCCAGAATCCCACTAACACACGATGTATCTCCGTCAGCTCGGCGGGATCCTTCCCAGAATCCCACTAACACACGATGTATCTCCGTCAGCTCGGCGGGATCCTTCCCAGAATCCCACTAACACACGATGTAGCTCCGTCAGCTCGGCGGGATCCTTCCCAGAATCCCACTAACACACAATGTATCTCCGTCAGCTCGGCAGGATCCTTCCCAGAATCCCACTAACACACGTTGTATCTCCGTCAGCTCGGCGGGATCCTTCCCAGAATCCCACTAACACACGTTGTAGCTCCGTCAGCTCGGCGGGATCCTTCCCAGAATCCCACTAACACACGATGTATTCCGTCAGCTCGGTGGGATCCTTCCCAGAATCCCACTAACACGCGATGTATCTCCGTCAGCTCGATGGGATCCTTCCCAGAATCCCACTAACACACGATGTAGCTCCGTCAGCTCGGCGGGATCCTTCCCAGAATCCCACTAACACACGATGTATCTCCGTCAGCTCGGCGGGATCCTTCCCAGAATCCCACTAACACACGATGTAGCTCCGTCAGCTCGGGATCCTTCCCAGAATCCCACTAACGCACGATGTATCTCCGTCAGCTCGGCGGGATCCTTCCCAGAATCCCACTAACACACGATGTATCTCTGTCAGCTCGGCGGGATCCTTCCCAGAATCCCACTAACACACGATGTAGCTCCGTCAGCTCGGCGGGATCCTTCCCAGAATCCCACTAACACACGATGTATCTCCGTCAGCTCGGCGGGATCCTTCCCAGAATCCCACTAACACATGATGTATCTCCGTCAGCTCGGTGGGATCCTTCCCAGAATCCCACTAACACACGATGTATCTCCGTCAGCTCGGCGGGATCCTTCCCAGAATCCCACTAACACACGATGTATCTCCGTCAGCTCGGCGGGATCCTTCCCAGAATCCCACTAACACACGTTGTATCTCCGTCAGCTCGGCGGGATCCTTCCCAGAATCCCACTAACACACGTTGTAGCTCCGTTAGCTCGGCGGGATCCTTCCCAGAATCCCACTAACACACGTTGTAGCTCCGTCAGCTCGTGGGATCCTTCCCAGAATCCCACTAACACACGTTGTATCTCCGTCAGCTCGGTGAGATCCTTCCCAGAATCCCACTAACACACGATGTATCTCCGTCAGCTCGGCGGGATCCTTCCCAGAATCCCACTAACACACGTTGTATCTCCGTCAGCTCGGCGGGATCCTTCCCAGAATCCCACTAACACACGTTGTACCTCCGTCAGCTCGGCGGGATCCTTCCCAGAATCCCACTAACACACGATGTATCTCCGTCAGCTCGTGGGATCCTTCCCAGAATCCCACTAACACACGTTGTAGCTCCGTCAGCTCGGCGGGATCCTTCCCAGAATCCCACTAACACACGTTGTATCTCCGTCAGCTCGGCGGGATCCTTCCCAGAATCCCACTAACACACGATGTATCTCCGTCATCTCGGCGGGATCCTTCCCAGAATCCCACTAACACACGATGTATCTCCGTCAGCTCGGCGGGATCCTTCCCAGAATCCCACTAACACACGATGTATCTCCGTCAGCTCGGCGGGATCCTTCCCAGAATCCCACTAACACACGATGTAGCTCCGTCAGCTCGGCGGGATCCTTCCCAGAATCCCACTAACACACGATGTATCTCCGTCAGCTCGGCGGGATCCTTCCCAGAATCCCACTAACACACGTTGTATCTCCGTCAGCTCGGCGTGATCCTTCCCAGAATCCCACTAACACACGTTGTATCTCCGTCAGCTCGGCGAGATCCTTCCCAGAATCCCACTAACACACGATGTAGCTCCGTTAGCTCGGCGGGATCCTTCCCAGAATCCCACTAACACACGATGTATCTCCGTCAGCTCGGCGGGATCCTTCCCAGAATCCCACTAACACACGATGTATTCCGTCAGCTCGGTGGGATCCTTCCCAGAATCCCACTAACACGCGATGTATCTCCGTCAGCTCGATGGGATCCTTCCCAGAATCCCACTAACACACGATGTAGCTCCGTCAGCTCGGCGGGATCCTTCCCAGAATCCCACTAACACACGATGTATCTCCGTCAGCTCGGCGGGATCCTTCCCAGAATCCCACTAACTCACGATGTATCTCCGTCAGCTCGGCGGGATCCTTCCCAGAATCCCACTAACACACGATGTAGCTCCGTCAGCTCGGCGGGATCCTTCCCAGAATCCCACTAACACACGATGTATCTCCGTCAGCTCGGTGGGATCCTTCCCAGAATCCCACTAACACACGATGTATCTCCGTCAGCTCGGCGGGATCCTTCCCAGAATCCCACTAACACACGATGTAGCTCCGTCAGCTCGGCGGGATCCTTCCCAGAATCCCACTGACACACGATGTAGCTCCGTCAGCTCGGCGGGATCCTTCCCAGAATCCCACTGACACACGATGTAGCTCCGTCAGCTCGGCGGGATCCTTCCCAGAATCCCACTAACACACGTTGTATCTCCGTCAGCTCGGCGGGATCCTTCCCAGAATCCCACTAACACACGATGTATCTCCGTCAGCTCGGTGGGATCCTTCCCAGAATCCCACTAACACACGATGTAGCTCCGTCAGCTCGGCGGGATCCTTCCCAGAATCCCACTAACACACGATGTATCTCCGTCAGCTCGGTGGGATCCTTCCCAGAATCCCACTAACACACGATGTATCTCCGTCAGCTCGGTGAGATCCTTCCCAGAATCCCACTAACACACGATGTATCTCCGTCAGCTCTGCGGGATCCTTCCCAGAATCCCACTAACACACGATGTAGCTCCGTCAGCTCGGGATCCTTCCCAGAATCCCACTAACACACGTTGTATCTCCGTCAGCTCGGCGGGATCCTTCCCAGAATCCCACTAACACACGATGTATCTCCGTCATCTCGGCGGGATCCTTCCCAGAATCCCACTGACACACGATGTAGCTCCGTCAGCTCGGGATCCTTCCCAGAATCCCACTAACACACGTTGTATCTCCGTCAGCTCGGCGGGATCCTTCAAAGAATCCCACTAACACACGATGTATCTCCGTCAGCTCGGCGGGATCCTTCCCAGAATCCCACTAACACACGATGTATCTCCGTCAGCTCGGCGGGATCCTTCCCAGAATCCCACTGACACACAATGTATCTCCGTCAGCTCGGTGGGATCCTTCCCAGAATCCCACTAACACACGATGTATCTCCGTCAGCTCGGCGAGATCCTTCCCAGAATCCCACTAACGCACGATGTATCTCCGTCAGCTCGGCGGGATCCTTCCCAGAATCCCACTAACACACGATGTATCTCCGTCAGCTCGGCGGGATCCTTCCCAGAATCCCACTAACACACGATGTATCTCCGTCAGCTCGGCGGGATCCTTCCCAGAATCCCACTAACACACAATGTATCTCCGTCAGCTCGGCGGGATCCTTCCCAGAATCCCACTAACACACGTTGTATCTCCGTCAGCTCGGCGGGATCCTTCCCAGAATCCCACTAACACACGATGTAGCTCCGTTAGCTCGGCGGGATCCTTCCCAGAATCCCACTAACACACGTTGTAGCTCCGTCAGCTCGGCGGGATCCTTCCCAGAATCCCACTAACACACGATGTATTCCGTCAGCTCGGTGGGATCCTTCCCAGAATCCCACTAACACGCGATGTATCTCCGTCAGCTCGATGGGATCCTTCCCAGAATCCCACTAACACACGATGTAGCTCCGTCAGCTCGGCGGGATCCTTCCCAGAATCCCACTAACACACGATGTATCTCCGTCAGCTCGGCGGGATCCTTCCCAGAATCCCACTAACTCACGATGTATCTCCGTCAGCTCGGCGGGATCCTTCCCAGAATCCCACTAACACACGATGTAGCTCCGTCAGCTCGGCGGGATCCTTCCCAGAATCCCACTAACACACAATGTATCTCCGTCAGCTCAGCAGGATCCTTCCCAGAATCCCACTAACACACGTTGTATCTCCGTCAGCTCGGCGGGATCCTTCCCAGAATCCCACTAACACACATTGTAGCTCCGTCAGCTCGGCGGGATCCTTCCCAGAATCCCACTGACACACGATGTATTCCGTCAGCTCGGTGGGATCCTTCCCAGAATCCCACTAACACGCGATGTATCTCCGTCAGCTCGATGGGATCCTTCCCAGAATCCCACTAACACACGATGTAGCTCCGTCAGCTCGGCAGGATCCTTCCCAGAATCCCACTAACACACGATGTATCTCCGTCAGCTCGGCGGGATCCTTCCCAGAATCCCACTAACACACGATGTAGCTCCGTCAGCTCGGGATCCTTCCCAGAATCCCACTAACGCACGATGTATCTCCGTCAGCTCGGCGGGATCCTTCCCAGAATCCCACTAACACACGATGTATCTCTGTCAGCTCGGCGGGATCCTTCCCAGAATCCCACTAACACACGATGTAGCTTCGTCAGCTCGGCGGGTTCCTTCCCAGAATCCCACTAACACACGATGTATCTCCGTCAGCTCGGCGGGATCCTTCCCAGAATCCCACTAACACATGATGTATCTCCGTCAGCTCGGTGGGATCCTTCCCAGAATCCCACTAACACACGATGTATCTCCGTCAGCTCGGCGGGATCCTTCCCAGAATCCCACTAACACACGATGTATCTCCGTCAGCTCGGCGGGATCCTTCCCAGAATCCCACTAACACATGATGTATCTCCGTCAGCTCGGCGGGATCCTTCCCAGAATCCCACTAACACACGTTGTAGCTCCGTTAGCTCGGCGGGATCCTTCCCAGAATCCCACTAACACACGTTGTAGCTCCGTCAGCTCGTGGGATCCTTCCCAGAATCCCACTAACACACGTTGTATCTCCGTCAGCTCGGTGAGATCCTTCCCAGAATCCCACTAACACACGATGTATCTCCGTCAGCTCGGCGGGATCCTTCCCAGAATCCCACTAACACACGTTGTATCTCCGTCAGCTCGGCGGGATCCTTCCCAGAATCCCACTAACACACGTTGTACCTCCGTCAGCTCGGCGGGATCCTTCCCAGAATCCCACTAACACACGATGTATCTCCGTCAGCTCGGCGAGATCCTTCCCAGAATCCCACTAACACACGTTGTATCTCCGTCAGCTCGTGGGATCCTTCCCAGAATCCCACTAACACACGTTGTAGCTCCGTCAGCTCGGCGGGATCCTTCCCAGAATCCCACTAACACACGTTGTATCTCCGTCAGCTCGGCGGGATCGTTCCCAGAATCCCACTAACACACGATGTATCTCCGTCATCTCGGCGGGATCCTTCCCAGAATCCCACTAACACACGATGTATCTCCGTCAGCTCGGCGGGATCCTTCCCAGAATCCCACTAACACACGTTGTAGCTCCGTCAGCTCGGCGGGATCCTTCCCAGAATCCCACTAACACACGATGTATTCCGTCAGCTCGGTGAGATCCTTCCCAGAATCCCACTAACACACGATGTAGCTCCGTCAGCTCGGCGGGATCCTTCCCAGAATCCCACTAACACACGATGTATCTCCGTCAGCTCGGCGGGATCCTTCCCAGAATCCCACTAACTCACGATGTATCTCCGTCAGCTCGGCGGGATCCTTCCCAGAATCCCACTAACACACGATGTATCTCCGTCAGCTCGGTGGGATCCTTCCCAGAATCCCACTAACACACGATGTATCTCCGTCAGCTCGGTGGGATCCTTCCCAGAATCCCACTGACACACGATGTAGCTCCGTCAGCTCGGCGGGATCCTTCCCAGAATCCCACTGACACACGATGTAGCTCCGTCAGCTCGGCGGGATCCTTCCCAGAATCCCACTAACACACGATGTAGCTCCGTCAGCTCGGCGGGATCCTTCCCAGAATCCCACTAACACACGATGTATCTCCGTCAGCTCGGTGGGATCCTTCCCAGAATCCCACTAACACACGATGTATCTCCGTCAGCTCGGTGAGATCCTTCCCAGAATCCCACTAACACACGATGTATCTCCGTCAGCTCTGCGGGATCCTTCCCAGAATCCCACTAACACACGATGTAGCTCCGTCAGCTCGGGATCCTTCCCAGAATCCCACTAACACACGTTGTATCTCCGTCAGCTCGGCGGGATCCTTCCCAGAATCCCACTAACACACGATGTATCTCCGTCATCTCGGCGGGATCCTTCCCAGAATCCCACTGACACACGATGTAGCTCCGTCAGCTCGGGATCCTTCCCAGAATCCCACTAACACACGTTGTATCTCCGTCAGCTCGGCGGGATCCTTCCCAGAATCCCACAAACACACGATGTATCTCCGTCAGCTCGGTGAGATCCTTCCCAGAATCCCACTAACACACGATGTATCTCCGTCAGCTCTGCGGGATCCTTCCCAGAATCCCACTAACACACGATGTAGCTCCGTCAGCTCGGGATCCTTCCCAGAATCCCACTAACACACGTTGTATCTCCGTCAGCTCGGCGGGATCCTTCCCAGAATCCCACTAACACACGATGTATCTCCGTCATCTCGGCGGGATCCTTCCCAGAATCCCACTAACACACGATGTATTCCGTCAGCTCGGTGGGATCCTTCCCAGAATCCCACTAACACGCGATGTATCTCCGTCAGCTCGATGGGATCCTTCCCAGAATCCCACTAACACACGATGTAGCTCCGTCAGCTCGGCGGGATCCTTCCCAGAATCCCACTAACACACGATGTATCTCCGTCAGCTCGGCGGGATCCTTCCCAGAATCCCACTAACTCACGATGTATCTCCGTCAGCTCGGCGGGATCCTTCCCAGAATCCCACTAACACACGATGTAGCTCCGTCAGCTCGGCGGGATCCTTCCCAGAATCCCACTAACACACAATGTATCTCCGTCAGCTCAGCAGGATCCTTCCCAGAATCCCACTAACACACGTTGTATCTCCGTCAGCTCGGCGGGATCCTTCCCAGAATCCCACTAACACACATTGTAGCTCCGTCAGCTCGGCGGGATCCTTCCCAGAATCCCACTGACACACGATGTATTCCGTCAGCTCGGTGGGATCCTTCCCAGAATCCCACTAACACGCGATGTATCTCCGTCAGCTCGATGGGATCCTTCCCAGAATCCCACTAACACACGATGTAGCTCCGTCAGCTCGGCAGGATCCTTCCCAGAATCCCACTAACACACGATGTATCTCCGTCAGCTCGGCGGGATCCTTCCCAGAATCCCACTAACACACGATGTAGCTCCGTCAGCTCGGGATCCTTCCCAGAATCCCACTAACGCACGATGTATCTCCGTCAGCTCGGCGGGATCCTTCCCAGAATCCCACTAACACACGATGTATCTCTGTCAGCTCGGCGGGATCCTTCCCAGAATCCCACTAACACACGATGTAGCTTCGTCAGCTCGGCGGGTTCCTTCCCAGAATCCCACTAACACACGATGTATCTCCGTCAGCTCGGCGGGATCCTTCCCAGAATCCCACTAACACATGATGTATCTCCGTCAGCTCGGTGGGATCCTTCCCAGAATCCCACTAACACACGATGTATCTCCGTCAGCTCGGCGGGATCCTTCCCAGAATCCCACTAACACACGATGTATCTCCGTCAGCTCGGCGGGATCCTTCCCAGAATCCCACTAACACATGATGTATCTCCGTCAGCTCGGCGGGATCCTTCCCAGAATCCCACTAACACACGTTGTAGCTCCGTTAGCTCGGCGGGATCCTTCCCAGAATCCCACTAACACACGTTGTAGCTCCGTCAGCTCGTGGGATCCTTCCCAGAATCCCACTAACACACGTTGTATCTCCGTCAGCTCGGTGAGATCCTTCCCAGAATCCCACTAACACACGATGTATCTCCGTCAGCTCGGCGGGATCCTTCCCAGAATCCCACTAACACACGTTGTATCTCCGTCAGCTCGGTGGGATCCTTCCCAGAATCCCACTAACACACGTTGTACCTCCGTCAGCTCGGCGGGATCCTTCCCAGAATCCCACTAACACACGATGTATCTCCGTCAGCTCGGCGAGATCCTTCCCAGAATCCCACTAACACACGTTGTATCTCCGTCAGCTCGTGGGATCCTTCCCAGAATCCCACTAACACACGTTGTAGCTCCGTCAGCTCGGCGGGATCCTTCCCAGAATCCCACTAACACACGTTGTATCTCCGTCAGCTCGGCGGGATCGTTCCCAGAATCCCACTAACACACGATGTATCTCCGTCATCTCGGCGGGATCCTTCCCAGAATCCCACTAACACACGATGTATCTCCGTCAGCTCGGCGGGATCCTTCCCAGAATCCCACTAACACACGTTGTAGCTCCGTCAGCTCGGCGGGATCCTTCCCAGAATCCCACTAACACACGATGTATTCCGTCAGCTCGGTGAGATCCTTCCCAGAATCCCACTAACACACGATGTAGCTCCGTCAGCTCGGCGGGATCCTTCCCAGAATCCCACTAACACACGATGTATCTCCGTCAGCTCGGCGGGATCCTTCCCAGAATCCCACTAACTCACGATGTATCTCCGTCAGCTCGGCGGGATCCTTCCCAGAATCCCACTAACACACGATGTATCTCCGTCAGCTCGGTGGGATCCTTCCCAGAATCCCACTAACACACGATGTATCTCCGTCAGCTCGGTGGGATCCTTCCCAGAATCCCACTGACACACGATGTAGCTCCGTCAGCTCGGCGGGATCCTTCCCAGAATCCCACTGACACACGATGTAGCTCCGTCAGCTCGGCGGGATCCTTCCCAGAATCCCACTAACACACGATGTAGCTCCGTCAGCTCGGCGGGATCCTTCCCAGAATCCCACTAACACACGATGTATCTCCGTCAGCTCGGTGGGATCCTTCCCAGAATCCCACTAACACACGATGTATCTCCGTCAGCTCGGTGAGATCCTTCCCAGAATCCCACTAACACACGATGTATCTCCGTCAGCTCTGCGGGATCCTTCCCAGAATCCCACTAACACACGATGTAGCTCCGTCAGCTCGGGATCCTTCCCAGAATCCCACTAACACACGTTGTATCTCCGTCAGCTCGGCGGGATCCTTCCCAGAATCCCACTAACACACGATGTATCTCCGTCATCTCGGCGGGATCCTTCCCAGAATCCCACTGACACACGATGTAGCTCCGTCAGCTCGGGATCCTTCCCAGAATCCCACTAACACACGTTGTATCTCCGTCAGCTCGGCGGGATCCTTCCCAGAATCCCACAAACACACGATGTATCTCCGTCAGCTCGGTGAGATCCTTCCCAGAATCCCACTAACACACGATGTATCTCCGTCAGCTCTGCGGGATCCTTCCCAGAATCCCACTAACACACGATGTAGCTCCGTCAGCTCGGGATCCTTCCCAGAATCCCACTAACACACGTTGTATCTCCGTCAGCTCGGCGGGATCCTTCCCAGAATCCCACTAACACACGATGTATCTCCGTCATCTCGGCGGGATCCTTCCCAGAATCCCACTGACACACGATGTAGCTCCGTCAGCTCGGGATCCTTCCCAGAATCCCACTAACACACGTTGTATCTCCGTCAGCTCGGCGGGATCCTTCCCAGAATCCCACTAACACACGATGTATCTCCGTCAGCTCGGCGGGATCCTTCCCAGAATCCCACTAACACACGATGTATCTCCGTCAGCTCGGCGGGATCCTTCCCAGAATCCCACTAACACACGATGTATCTCTGTCAGCTCGGCGGGATCCTTCCCAGAATCCCACTAACACACAATGTATCTCCGTCAGCTCGGCGGGATCCTTCCCAGAATCCCACTAACACACGTTGTATCTCCGTCAGCTCGGCGGGATCCTTCCCAGAATCCCACTAACGCACGATGTATCTCCGTCAGCTCGGCGGGATCCTTCCCAGAATCCCACTAACACACGATGTATCTCCGTCAGCTCGGCGGGATCCTTCCCAGAATCCCACTAACACACGATGTAGCTCCGTCAGCTCGGCGGGTTCCTTCCCAGAATCCCACTAACACACGATGTATCTCCGTCAGCTCGGCGGGATCCTTCCCAGAATCCCACTAACACACGATGTATCTCTGTCAGCTCGGCGGGATCCTTCCCAGAATCCCACTAACACACAATGTATCTCCGTCAGCTCGGCGGGATCCTTCCCAGAATCCCACTAACACACGTTGTATCTCCGTCAGCTCGGCGGGATCCTTCCCAGAATCCCACTAACACACGATGTAGCTCCGTTAGCTCGGCGAGATCCTTCCCAGAATCCCACTAACACGCGATGTATCTCCGTCAGCTCGGCGGGATCCTTCCCAGAATCCCACTAACACACGTTGTAGCTCCGTCAGCTCGGCGGGATCCTTCCCAGAATCCCACTAACACACGATGTATTCCGTCAGCTCGGCGGGATCCTTCCCAGAATCCCACTAACACACGATGTATTCCGTCAGCTCGGCGGGATCCTTCCCAGAATCCCACTAACACACGTTGTAGCTCCGTCAGCTCGGCGGGATCCTTCCCAGAATCCCACTAACACACGATGTATCTCCGTCAGCTCGGCGGGATCCTTCCCAGAATCCCACTAACACACGATGTATTCCGTCAGCTCGGTGGGATCCTTCCCAGAATCCCACTAACACGCGATGTATCTCCGTCAGCTCGATGGGATCCTTCCCAGAATCCCACTAACACACGATGTAGCTCTGTCAGCTCGGCGGGATCCTTCCCAGAATCCCACTAACACACGATGTATCTCCGTCAGCTCGGCGGGATCCTTCCCAGAATCCCACTAACACACGATGTATCTCCGTCAGCTCGGTGGGATCCTTCCAAGAATCCCACTAACACACGATGTAGCTCCGTCAGCTCGGCGGGATCCTTCCCAGAATCCCACTGACACACGATGTAGCTCCGTCAGCTCGGCGGGATCCTTCCCAGAATCCCACTAACACACGATGTATCTCCGTCAGCTCGGCGGGATCCTTCCCAGAATCCCACTAACACACGATGTAGCTCCGTCAGCTCGGCGGGATCCTTCCCAGAATCCCACTAACACACGATGTATCTCCGTCAGCTCGGTGGGATCCTTCCCAGAATCCCACTAACACACGATGTATCTCCGTCAGCTCGGTGGGATCCTTCCCAGAATCCCACTAACACACGATGTATCTCTGTCAGCTCGGTGAGATCCTTCCCAGAATCCCACTAACACACGATGTATCTCCGTCAGCTCTGCGGGATCCTTCCCAGAATCCCACTAACACACGATGTAGCTCCGTCAGCTCGGGATCCTTCCCAGAATCCCACTAACACACGTTGTATCTCCGTCAGCTCGGCGGGATCCTTCCCAGAATCCCACTAACACACGATGTATCTCCGTCATCTCGGCGGGATCCTTCCCAGAATCCCACTGACACACGATGTAGCTCCGTCAGCTCGGGATCCTTCCCAGAATCCCACTAACACACGTTGTATCTCCGTCAGCTCGGCGGGATCCTTCCCAGAATCCCACTAACACACGATGTATCTCCGTCAGCTCGGCGGGATCCTTCCCAGAATCCCACTAACACACGATGTATCTCCGTCAGCTCGGCGGGATCCTTCTCAGAATCCCACTGACACACGATGTATCTCCGTCAGCTCGGCGGGATCCTTCCCAGAATCCCACTAACACACGATGTAGCTCCGTCAGCTCGGGATCCTTCCCAGAATCCCACTAACGCACGATGTATCTCCGTCAGCTCGGCGGGATCCTTCCCAGAATCCCACTAACACATGTTGTATCTCCGTCAGCTCGGCGGGATCCTTCCCAGAATCCCACTAACACACGATGTAGCTCCGTCAGCTCGGTGGGATCCTTCCCAGAATCCCACTAACACACGATGTAGCTCCGTCAGCTCGGCGGGATCCTTCCCAGAATCCCACTAACACACGATGTATCTCCGTCAGCTCGGTGGGATCCTTCCCAGAATCCCACTAACACACGATGTATCTCCGTCAGCTCGGCAGGATCCTTCCCAGAATCCCACTAACACACGTTGTAGCTCCGTCAGCTCGTGGGATCCTTCCCAGAATCCCACTAACACACGATGTATCTCCGTCAGCTCGGCAGGATCCTTCCCAGAATCCCACTAACACACGTTGTAGCTCCGTCAGCTCGTGGGATCCTTCCCAGAATCCCACTAACACACGATGTATCTCCGTCAGCTCGGCGGGATCCTTCCCAGAATCCCACTAACACACGTTGTAGCTCCGTCAGCTCGGCGGGATCCTTCCCAGAATCCCACTAACACACGTTGTAGCTCCGTCAGCTCGGCGGGATCCTACCCAGAATCCCACTAACACACGATGTAGCTCCGTCAGCTCGGCAGGATCCTTCCCAGAATCCCACTAACGCACGATGTATCTCTGTCAGCTCGGCGGGATCCTTCCCAGAATCCCACTAACACACGTTGTAGCTCCGTCAGCTCGGCGGGATCCTACCCAGAATCCCACTAACACACGATGTATCTCTGTCAGCTCGGCGGGATCCTTCCCAGAATCCCACTAACACACGATGTATCTCCGTCAGCTCGGTGGGATCCTTCCCAGAATTCCACTAACACACGATGTATCTCCGTCAGCTCGGCGGGATCCTTCCCAGAATCCCACTAACACACGTTGTATCTCCGTCAGCTCGGCGAGATCCTTCCCAGAATCCCACTAACACACGTTGTATCTCCGTCAGCTCGGCGGGATCCTTCCCAGAATCCCACTAACACACGTTGTATCTCCGTCAGCTCGGCGGGATCCTTCCCAGAATCCCACTAACACACGATATATCTCCGTCAGCTCGGCGGGATCCTTCCCAGAATCCCACTAACACACGATGTATCTCCGTCAGCTCGGCGGGATCCTTCCCAGAATCCCACTAACACACGATGTATCTCCGTCAGCTCGGCGGGATCCTTCCCAGAATCCCACTAACACACGATGTAGCTCCGTCAGCTCGGTGGGATCCTTCCCAGAATCCCACTGACACACGATGTATCTCCGTCAGCTCGGCGGGATCCTTCCCAGAATCCCACTAACACACGTTGTATCTCCGTCAGCTCGGCGGGATCCTTCCCAGAATCCCACTAACACACGTTGTATCTCCGTCAGCTCGGCGGGATCCTTCCCAGAATCCCACTAACACACGATGTAGCTCCGTTAGCTCGGCGGGATCCTTCCCAGAATCCCACTAACACACGTTGTAGCTCCGTCAGCTCGTGGGATCCTTCCCAGAATCCCACTAACACACGTTGTAGCTCCGTCAGCTCGTGGGATCCTTCCCAGAATCCCACTAACACACGTTGTATCTCCGTCAGCTCGGTGAGATCCTTCCCAGAATCCCACTAACACACGTTGTATCTCTGTCAGCTCGGCGGGATCCTTCCCAGAATCCCACTAACACACGATATATCTCCGTCAGCTCGGCGGGATCCTTCCCAGAATCCCACTAACACACGATGTAGCTCCGTCAGCTCGTGGGATCCTTCCCAGAATCCCACTAACACACGTTGTATCTCCGTCAGCTCGGTGAGATCCTTCCCAGAATCCCACTAACACACGTTGTATCTCTGTCAGCTCGGCGGGATCCTTCCCAGAATCCCACTAACACACGATCTCCAGGTGGATCTCCAGGTGAATGTGCTGCCGGCTCCATACATAGCTCCCCTGAGCTATCTTTAACATTGAGCCGGCACGGCAGCCAATCACAGCCAAACCGGTCGAGGGCTCAGAGGAGGCTCGCCCGGCTGCGCCTATCAGAGGAGGGGGGCGGGCTTAGGTTCTCAGGGCCTGGAGAGCGGGGAATTTAAAACTGCCCAAGAGAAACGGCGCCTGCGGGGGGGCTCTGTCGTAGAAACACCGCCGAGTCCATCTCCAGGCCGGTTCAGCTGGACCCAAAAGGGACAGGTTCAGTTTATTTAGAACCAGGGCAGTCTCTTTAGCGAGTATTGGGGATTGCGAGCTTTTATGCGCTCTTCGGAGGGAGACGGGCTCTGCTGACGATGTATTCATCTTGCTTCGCCTGTCCTGTTTCCTACACTTGTTATAATGCTGCTGCTAAAGAATATGTTCAGGGAGAAGGTGACACAAACAATGGAGTAATTCTTCAGCTGGTTTTACTAATTAGTAGATGCAAGTCATACCCAGGGATATGCTCGCGTCATTTAACAAAGGGATTGCAAGGCGACGTGTTCTGCCTCTTACAGGGGCGTGGCATACATGTGGTAATTTAGGATTGCATAGAGTAATACAGGGGCGTGGCATACATGTGGTGACTTTGGATTGCATAGAGTAATACAGGGGCGTGGCATACATGTGGTGACTTTGGATTGCATAGAGTAATACAGGGGCGTGGCATACATGTGGTAACTTTAGATTGCAGAGTAATACAAGGGCGTGGCATACATGTGGTGACTGGATTGCATAGAGTAATACAGGGGCGTGGCATACATGTGGTGACTTTGGATTGCATAGAGTAATACAGGGGCGTGGCATACATGTGGTAACTTTGGATTGCATAGAGTAATACAGGGGCGTGGCATACATGTGGTAACTTTGTATTGCATAGAGTAATACAGGGGCGTGGCATACATGTGGTAACTTTGTATTGCATAGAGTAATACAGGGGCGTGGCATACATGTGGTAACTTTGTATTGCATAGAGTAATACAGGGGCGTGGCATACATGTGGTAACTTTGTATTGCATAGAGTAATACAGGGGCGTGGCATACATGTGGTAACTTTGTATTGCATAGAGTAATACAGGGGCGTGGCATACATGTGGTAACTTTGTATTGCATAGAGTAATACAGGGGCGTGGCATACATGTGGTGACTTTGGATTGCATAGAGTAATACAGGGGCGTGGCATACATGTGGTAAGTTTGGATTGCATAGAGTAATACAGGGGCGTGGCATACATGTGGTAACTTTGGATTGCATAGAGTAATACAGGGGCGTGGCATACATTTGGTGACTTTGGATTGCATAGAGTAATACAGGGGCGTGGCATACATGTGGTGACTTTGGACTGCATAGAGTAATACAGGGGCGTGGCATACATGTGGTGACTTTGGATTGCATAGAGTAATACAGGGGCGTGGCATACATGTGGTGACTGGATTGCATAGAGTAATACAGGGGCGTGGCATACATGTGGTAACTTTGGATTGCATAGAATAATACAGGGGCGTGGCATACATGTGGTGACTTTGGATTGCATAGAGTAATACAGGGGCGTGGCATACATGTGGTGACTGGATTGCATAGAGTAATACAGGGGCGTGGCATACATGTGGTAACTGGATTGCATAGAGTAATACAGGGGCGTGGCATACATGTGGTGACTTTGGATTGCATAGAGTAATACGGGCGTGGCATACATGTGGTGACTTTGGATTGCATAGAGTAATACAGGGGCGTGGCATACATGTGGTAACTTTAGATTGCAGAGTAATACAAGGGCGTGGCATACATGTGGTGACTGGATTGCATAGAGTAATACAGGGGCGTGGCATACATGTGGTGACTTTGGATTGCATAGAGTAATACAGGGGCGTGGCATACATGTGGTAACTTTGGATTGCATAGAGTAATACAGGGGCGTGGCATACATGTGGTAACTTTGTATTGCATAGAGTAATACAGGGGCGTGGCATACATGTGGTAACTTTGGATTGCATAGAGTAATACAGGGGCGTGGCATACATGTGGTAATTTTGGATTGCATAGAGTAATATAGGGGCGTGGCATACATGTGGTGACTTTGGATTGCATAGAGTAATACAGGGGCGTGGCATACATGTGGTAACTTTGTATTGCATAGAGTAATACAGGGGCGTGGCATACATGTGGTAACTTTGTATTGCATAGAGTAATACAGGGGCGTGGCATACATTTGGTGACTTTGGATTGCATAGAGTAATACAGGGGCGTGGCATACATTTGGTGATTTTGGATTGCATAGAGTAATACAGGGGCATGGCATACATGTGGTAACTTTGGATTGCATAGAGTAATACAGGGGCGTGGCATACATGTGGTGACTTTGGATTGCATAGAGTAATACAGGGGCGTGGCATACATGTGGGGACTTTGGATTGCATAGAGTAATACAGGGGCGTGGCATACATGTGGGGACTTTGGATTGCATAGAGTAATACAGGGGCGTGGCATACATGTGGGGACTTTGGATTGCATAGAGTAATACAGGGGCGTGGCATACATGTGGTAACTTTGGATTGCATAGAGTAATACAGGGGCGTGGCATACATGTGGTGACTTTGGATTGCATAGAGTAATACAGGGGCGTGGCATACATGTGGTGACTTTGGATTGCATAGAGTAATACAGGGGCGTGGCATACATGTGGTAACTTTGGATTGCATAGAGTAATACAGGGGCGTGGCATACATGTGGTAACTTTGGATTGCATAGAGTAATACAGGGGCGTGGCATACATGTGGTAACTTTGGATTGCATAGAGTAATACAGGGGCGTGGCATACATGTGGTAACTTTGGATTGCATAGAGTAATACAGGGGTGTGGCATACATGTGGTAACTGTGGATTGCATAGAGTAACACAGGGGCGTGGCATACATGTGGTAACTGTGGATTGCATAGAGTAATACAGGGGCGTGGCATACATGTGGTGACTTTGGATTGCATAGAATAATACAGGGGCGTGGCATACATGTGGTGACTTTGGATTGCATAGAGTAACACAGGGGCGTGGCATACATGTGGTAACTGTGGATTGCATAGAGTAACACAGGGGCGTGGCATACATGTGGTAACTGTGGATTGCATAGAGTAATACAGGGGCGTGGCGTGGCATACATGTGGTAACTGTGGATTGCATAGAGTAATACAGGGGCGTGGCATACATGTGGTAACTTTGGATTGCATAGAGTAATACCGGGGCGCGCAAACTTTATTTGCTGTGCCCCCCCCCACCTCCTGCCTGTTCTCCTCTGCCGGTGCGCTCCCCTCCCTTAACGCGTGCGGTGTCAGGTCAAGTGACCCACGACATCATTTGACGCCACGTTACCATGGCAACCGTGACATCACTTGACCCCGCTGTGTCATTTGGCGCCGCGTTGCCATGGTCACGCTTCTTCAAGCCGGCTAAACCTCGGTAAGTAGAGGCCTTGCGCGGTCCCCCGGCATTTCATTTAAATGACTTGGGGAAGAGCGCGGCACTTCTGCAACCGCCCGCGCCCCCCAAAAAATCTCCCAGGGGGGGCGCGGCCCCCAGTCTGCGCACCGCTGGAGTAATACATCTGGGACGCCATGCTAGTGACTGGCTGGATAGAACTTGTATCTCCTAATTAAAATAGTACGCGTGCGCAAAGAATGCGTGTGTGTTAATAGGGGGTTTTCTATAATAGAAAGTGAGTGACCTCATCTGCCGAAGACCTGCGCTGTGCGCAGAAATACAAGGAAAGTCCGGGAGCAAGAACATGTGCAAAGAGAGCGCAGAATGGGACTTCTTAACGGGACAGTCACCCAAATCCTTTCAGTCCCTTATGGGCTGTCCAGAGGGTTCCTTGGGAAGTTTTGGGTGAGAGTTCGCAGCGAAGTAAAATGTTAGTAGTTCAGTCTCTTTAATGCTCCGGTAACTGCGAGTAATGAATTGTTCTGTTTCCTGGGGCAGTGAGAGGTCTTAGCTTCTCGATAGCCGCGATTGGACCTTATAAAGCCATGGATCTCTGCGGAGGATACCGAGGGCAGGAACTTGGTGTCAACAAATACAAGATGAGGGCAGTTTTATACTGATTACCACTACTTCTTCACAAAGCCACTTCCATTTTAAAGAACAAGGAATGTATTTTAACAACCCCAGCTCTGCTCCCTCATTCTTTCCCTGGCTTAGAGTATCTTCACACCAGGCGCAGAGCCACTTCAGCCCCCACAGTATATGCTCATATAAACGGGACTGGGGACTGGCAGCAGAAGTCCGGTGCAGTGCAGGATAGCCGTATCAGTGGGTCCTGAAAGAGGAGGTGCGCAGACAACACTGCAAGGAAGAGACGCAGGGCGTGAGGGCGGCCGCGGAGCGAGGCACACGCGTAAGACAGAGGGCAGAGCGTGAGACACAGGAGTAAGACAGAGGGCAGGCGTGAGAGCGGCCGCGGAGCGAGGCACAGGAGTAAGACAGAGGGCAGGGCGTGAGACACAGGAGTAAGACAGAGGGCAGGGCGTGAGACACAGGAGTAAGACAGAGGGCAGGGTGTGAGACACAGGAGTAAGACAGAGGGCAGGGCGTGAGACACAGGAGTAAGACAGAGGGCAGAGCGTGAGACACAGGAGTAAGACAGAGGGCAGGGTGTGAGAGCGGCCGCGGAGCGAGGCACAGGAGTAAGACAGAGGGCAGGGCGTGAGACACAGGAGTAAGACAGAGGGCAGGGCGTGAGGCACAGGAGTAAGACAGAGGGCAGAGCGTGAGACACAGGAGTAAGACAGAGGGCAGGGTGTGAGACACAGGAGTAAGACAGAGGGCAGGGCGTGAGACACAGGAGTAAGACAGAGGGCAGGGCGTGAGAGCGGCCGCGGAGCGAGGCACAGGAGTAAAGGGCAGGGCGTGAGACACAGGAGTAAGACAGAGGGCAGGGTGTGAGACACAGGAGTAAGACAGAGGGCAGGGTGTGAGACACAGGAGTAAGACAGAGGGCAGGGTGTGAGACACAGGAGTAAGACAGAGGGCAGGGCGTGAGACACAGGAGTAAGACAGAGGGCAGGGCGTGAGACACAGGAGTAAGACAGAGGGCAGGCGTGAGAGCGGCCCGCGGAGCGAGGCACAGGAGTAAGACAAGAGGGCAGAGGCGTGAGGCACAGGAGGTAAGACAGAGGGCAGGGCGTGAGGAGCACAGGAGTAAGACAGAGGGCAGGTGTGAGACACAGGAGTAAGACAGAGGGCAGGGTGTGAGACACAGGAGTAAGACAGAGGGCAGGGCGTGAGACACAGGAGTAAGACAGAGGGCAGGGCGTGAGACACAGGAGTAAGACAGAGGGCAGGGCGTGAGACCAGGAGTAGACAGAGGGCAGGGCGTGAGAGCGGCCGCGGAGCGAGGCACAGGAGTAAGACAGAGGGCAGGGGTGAGACACAGGAGTAAGACAGAGGGCAGGGCTTGAGACACAGGAGTAAGACAGAGGGCAGGGTGTGAGACACAGGAGTAAGACAGAGGGCAGGGTAGGCGTGAGACACAGGAGTAAGACAGAGGGCAGGGCGTGAGACACAGGAGTAAGACAGAGGGCAGGGTGTGAGACACAGGAGTAAGACAGAGGGCAGGGCGTGAGACACAGGAGTAAGACAGAGGGCAGGGTGTGAGACACAGGAGTAAGACAGAGGGCAGGGCGTGAGACACAGGAGTAAGACAGAGAGCAGGGCATGAGACACAGGAGTAAGACAGAGGGCAGGGGCGTGAGAGCGGCCGCGGAGCGAGGCACAGGAGTAAGACAGAGGGCAGGCGTGAGACACAGGAGTAAGACAGAGGGCAGGGCGTGAGACACAGGAGTAAGACAGAGGGCAGGGCGTGAGACACAGGAGTAAGACAGAGGGCAGGGTGTGAGACACAGGAGTAAGACAGAGGGCAGGGCGTGAGACACAGGAGTAAGACAGAGGGCAGGGCGTGAGACACAGGAGTAAGACAGAGGGCAGGGCGTGAGAGCGGCCGCGGAGCGAGGCACAGGAGTAAGACAGAGGGCAGAGCGTGAGACACAGGAGTAAGACAGAGGGCAGGGCGTGAGACACAGGAGTAAGACAGAGGGCAGGGTGTGAGACACAGGAGTAAGACAGAGGGCAGGGTGTGAGACACAGGAGTAAGACAGAGGGCAGGGCGTGAGACACAGGAGTAAGACAGAGGGCAGGGCGTGAGACACAGGAGTAAGACAGAGGGCAGAGCGTGAGACACAGGAGTAAGACAGAGGGCAGGGTGTGAGACACAGGAGTAAGACAGAGGGCAGGGCGTGAGGCACAGGAGTAAGACAGAGGGCAGAGCGTGAGACACAGGAGTAAGACAGAGGGCAGGGCGTGAGACACAGGAGTAAGACAGAGGGCAGGGTGTGAGACACAGGAGTAAGACAGAGGGCAGGGTGTGAGACACAGGAGTAAGACAGAGGGCAGGGTGTGAGAGCGGCCGCGGAGCGAGGCACAGGAGTAAGACAGAGGGCAGGGCGTGAGACACAGGAGTAAGACAGAGGGCAGGGTGTGAGACACAGGAGTAAGACAGAGGGCAGGGCGTGAGACACAGGAGTAAGACAGAGGGCAGGGTGTGAGAGCGGCCGCGGAGCGAGGCACAGGAGTAAGACAGAGGGCAGGGCGTGAGACACAGGAGTAAGACAGAGGGCAGGGCGTGAGACACAGGAGTAAGACAGAGGGCAGGGCGTGAGACACAGGAGTAAGACAGAGGGCAGGGCGTGAGACACAGGAGTAAGACAGAGGGCAGGGCGTGAGACACAGGAGTAAGACAGAGGGCAGGGCGTGAGAGCGGCCGCAGAGCGAGGCACAGGAGTAAGACAGAGGGCAGGGCGTGAGGCACAGGAGTAAGACAGAGGGCAGGGCGTGAGGCACAGGAGTAAGGCAGAGGGCAGGGCGTGAGACACAGGAGTAAGACAGAGGGCAGGGCGTGAGACACAGGAGTAAGACAGAGAGCAGGGCGTGAGACACAGGAGTAAGACAGAGGGCAGGGCGTGAGAGCGGCCGCGGAGCGAGGCACAGGAGTAAGACAGAGGGCAGGGTGTGAGACACAGGAGTAAGACAGAGGGCAGGGCGTGAGACACAGGAGTAAGACAGAGGGCAGGGTGTGAGACACAGGAGTAAGACAGAGGGCAGGGTGTGAGACACAGGAGTAAGACAGAGGGCAGGGCGTGAGACACAGGAGTAAGACAGAGGGCAGGGCGTGAGAGCGGCCGCGGAGCGAGGCACAGGAGTAAGACAGAGGGCAGAGCGTGAGACACAGGAGTAAGACAGAGGGCAGGGCGTGAGACACAGGAGTAAGACAGAGGGCAGGGTGTGAGACACAGGAGTAAGACAGAGGGCAGGGCGTGAGAGCGGCCGCGGAGCGAGGCACAGGAGTAAGACAGAGGGCAGGGCGTGAGACACAGGAGTAAGACAGAGGGCAGGGTGTGAGACACAGGAGTAAGACAGAGGGCAGGGCGTGAGACACAGGAGTAAGACAGAGGGCAGGGTGTGAGAGCGGCCGCGGAGCGAGGCACAGGAGTAAGACAGAGGGCAGGGCGTGAGACACAGGAGTAAGACAGAGGGCAGGGCGTGAGACACAGGAGTAAGACAGAGGGCAGGGCGTGAGACACAGGAGTAAGACAGAGGGCAGGGCGTGAGACACAGGAGTAAGACAGAGGGCAGGGCGTGAGAGCGGCCGCAGAGCGAGGCACAGGAGTAAGACAGAGGGCAGGGCGTGAGGCACAGGAGTAAGACAGAGGGCAGGGCATGAGGCACAGGAGTAAGGCAGAGGGCAGGGCGTGAGACACAGGAGTAAGACAGAGGGCAGGGCGTGAGACACAGGAGTAAGGCAGAGGGCAGGGCGTGAGACACAGGAGTAAGACAGAGGGCAGGGCGTGAGAGCGGCCGCGGAGCGAGGCACAGGAGTAAGACAGAGGGCAGGGCGTGAGACACAGGAGTAAGACAGAGGGCAGGGTGTGAGACACAGGAGTAAGACAGAGGGCAGGGTGTGAGACACAGGAGTAAGACAGAGGGCAGGGCGTGAGACACAGGAGTAAGACAGAGGGCAGGGCGTGAGACACAGGAGTAAGACAGAGGGCAGGGCGTGAGACACAGGAGTAAGACAGAGGGCAGGGCGTGAGACACAGGAGTAAGACAGAGGGCAGGGCGTGAGACACAGGAGTAAGACAGAGGGCAGGGTGTGAGACACAGGAGTAAGACAGAGGGCAGGGTGTGAGACACAGGAGTAAGACAGAGGGCAGGGCGTGAGACACAGGAGTAAGCTGCCTACATTACCATTTCTGGTCTTATTTTCCATCTTCTTTCTTGCAGCGGCCCAGCCTCACAAGGGTTATATCCTCACACAGAGCGGGAACCTCCTCTGCAACCAGATCATCCATGTGGTGGGACCGACTGATCCGAAACTCATAAGAAGCACTGTCCTGGCCGTTCTGCAGGAGTGTGGGAACCTGCAGGTCACGTCTGTCTCTTTCCCAGCGATCGGAACAGGTGCGATGTGGTTTAACCCCTCTCGTGCTGGAGACCTGTCAGTGTATTGTGCAGCATCTTACAGAATGATGCTGTTCCACAAGAAGTAGAGATTAGGGGAGTCGGTAAAGCTTCCCCCTGTGCCCCTCGGTTTCTGTGACAGATCCGTAGTACTAGGCCTGGCTGCATGTGTGTGCGTGTGCGTATGTGACGAACTGCTCAGTCTGCTCCTTTCTCATTATACCAGGTGCGGGTAACATCCCCCCCTCTGCAGTGGCTGACGCCATGTTAGACGCGGTGGTGGATTTTGCCAGTTCCAAATCTGCCCAGTCGGTGCAGACGGTGAAAGTCGTTATTTTCCAGCAGCCGATGCTGAACGATTTCTACACGAGTATGAAGAAGAAGGAGGGAACCTCGCTGCCGGAACCCGAATCCGTGTTCCAAAAACTCACCTGTAAGTGCTACCTGTAATCAGTATAATAGAGAGGTGTGTCTGTGAGCGGAGAGGCGCAGGATAGTACGTATACTGTATATCCTTTACATTATATTCAAACCATTTTACAGTTATACGCTAATGTGATCATGTAGCCCACACATTTCCTGCAGATTGGCACAGGATGGGCCATATGTACTAAGCAGTCTTCTACCAGACTATATAAAAAGTGTCATTTAACATTAAGCTTTTAACGAACAACAAAACACGCAAAGATACAATCTTACAAGTAGGGAAGAAAAGATAAAAATGAGGAAAGTAAAAATATAAGCATAAATAGCATACACTTTGGATTAAGCGTAACATGAAATAAGCGTTCCAGCACATCTGACAATCTTCTGTGTTATTATATTCCAATGGGGCAATATATCTAATGTTAGATCTCATAATGAGGCAATTATATCCAGGGCCGCAGGCAGTATTCAATAAAAAAACAAACTAATGGCCACTAAGCCCTTAATCAACTTAGCGGTTAGTAACCGCTATTGTAATTAAGTGGTTAACCCCTCTCACCAGCTACCCACCCGGGACGCCTAACCACCCTCCGCAGAGCAACTACCCCCACCCCCTCTGCTCCCATTGATTGGCACAGTGTTAAACCATACCCATAATATGAGCATGGTTTGCCAATATGGCAATGAATGGGCAAGCTACAAATAAAAAAGCAAGCACTGAATAAAATACATTACAATACAAAAAACATTTGCCATTAAACCAATTGAGTGGCACAGTGGTACACCATGCCCATATTATATGGGCATAGTTTGCCACTATGGCAGTCAATGGGCAACCTTAAAAAAAAACAAGCACCAAAAATAAATACAGAACAATTAAATGAAAACAAGCATTTGCCAAAAAATGCGTTGATTGTCACTGTGCTTATCTATAGCCTGAAAGGGGCATAGATAAGCACATTGGCAGTTAAGGGGCATCCTAAAAAAATAATATATGGAATGAAATTAAATGCAATCAATGTTTTTCTTCAATGTTTTTCTTCACCCCTCCGAACCCGACTCCATCAGCAACCAATTCCTGGCATGGGAAGGTACCTTTATATAGCACTGCTTAGTAAATATGCGCCAAAGAGTTCTACGGTTCTAACATTTAATTTGTGACATTATTCAAAGAGCTAGTGCCCCCCTTCCCCCTTGTGCTTTATGAGGGTATATCATGCTTATGATTCAGAGTTAAAAATTCACAATGGCAGCCATATTTAATGAGTCCTTCTTTTTTGCAATAAACAATGTGATCAAGGCACAATGGTAAAAGCTAATTCAATGTAAAAGTCAGGTAAACCTTTTGAATTGAATCTGATAATTATTTGTATTGGGTAATTGAGTAATCCTGAGGAAGGTCCCACTCTCCAGTACTTGGAATACGTGTGCAGCTGGCGAGACGTGTCCGGGAATTAACATATTGTTCTGCTTTTAATCGCAGCCTTGTTCATGCCGCGTAAGAGAAAACCCGCCCAGAAGCTGTCGGCCTTTGAATTAACGGACAATATTGAGCCGGCGGTTTTCCACCTCTGCGGTGAAAGTAAAGAAAGTGTGAAGAACACTTCGTCCTGGCTCGAGAAACGAATTCTCGACGAGCAGGAAGAGAACGTTCTCACAGGCGAATGGGTCGCGGATTTTCAAGAGCGGGAGGTACAGATGTTATCTGAGCTTCAGAAGAGGTTTCAAGTCTCCATAGAATACAAGTCTGCTGGTTCCTCTGTCCGGGTCGCCGGTCTCACCAGGGACGTCATGAAGGCGTCCCGTGAAATCCAAGACATGATAAATAAAATCCGGGATAAGAAAACCGAGGAGCGCGAGGCCGAGCTCTGCAGCAACATAGTGCAGTGGCGATACCACGACGGTGCCACGTGGGTTAAATTCAACAAATTGACAAACCTTCAACTGGAGGAGGCAGCAAGTGAGAAAACACGAGGCATTCGTGTCAGTATTTCAGGGAGACAATACTCTGTCAATATGGCAACTAAATCTGCAACGGACAGCCAGGGAAACGCAATGGGGATTGAACGAGTTCCTATACATGGTAATTTTACACTTTCTATTGGTTAGTTTTTTCCCCTTAGATTTGTTTTACTTGAAGCAGATTTGTCAGGATAGCAGCTCAGTGGTAATGTCCCAGCCTTTGAAGTGGGTGGAACTAGTTAGGACCCCAGTGTCGGCGTTCCTTGTGACATTAGGCAAGTCGCTATATCTCTGTGTCTCAGGTGCACGTGATGGTGTGCGAATCGTGGGTAATATACTGTATATAAGGATATTAAACGAACATCAGTGTTTAAATAATCCAGTGTATATCATGTGACACAGTGAGAATATAGATCCAATACGACCCTGAAAACGCTGCGCTGAAGCAGGATGTTTCCCAACATCTGATACAAGATGCGGCACAGATATTCTCAGGGGGGTGATGTAAGAGAGAATAAATATAGTGCGACATTGTATAACGAGGATTGTAATGTTATAGAGGGGAGGGGGAAAGGGCGCACTCACATGCTACAAAGCATTGTGGGTAAGAACCAAGCCAAATTAATATTAATTGGGAGGATGTTGTGCACATTGGTGGAAGTATAAGTATCTGTCATGGTCACTTGACCACTGCACAGTCCTGAGGAAGATCCCTCTCTGGGGATCGAAACGTTGGTTGCAGTGTCTGTATTTCTTCCATACATCATTTGATATTTACCCCTCGTGTGCCGTCTCTTCTTGCTGGACTTCAATCTGGTAACTACAACTATTGTTTTTTTATGGGATAAGCATCAGGACTCTCTGTAATATATGTGTTCCAGCTGCTGTGCTGAGAGAGAGAGAGAAAGACAGATATATATATATATATATACTAGCTGAGAGCCCCGGCGTTGCCCGGGATGTTTGTGGTGTGGGGGTGGCATTTGGGTGGGGAGTGGTCCACGCGGCCCATGGCAGTGTGCGGTGGTACTGCTGCTGTGGCTGTACTGATGGTGATTGTATCGGTGTGCTGATTTGGGAGGGTTTGTTGCTGATGTGGGGGGTGCGGATGTGGGTGTGCGGATGGGGAGGTGCGAAGGTGCCAATGTGTGGGTGCTGATGGTGTTGATGGGAATGGTGGGGAGCCGAGAATGCCAGTGTGCTGGGGGGGGGGGGGGGGGGTATGGGATACCGGTGTGCTGATGTGGTGGTGCTGGGGATAGTGTATGTGTGTATACGTGTGTGTGTGTATATATACACACACGTGTGTGTATACATGTGTGTATACATGTTTGTGTGTGTGTGTATACATGTTTGTTTGTATACATTGTATATGTTTGTATACATTGTGTATGTGTACGTGTGTGTGTGTGTGTATACACGTGTGTGTGTGTGTACACGTGTGTGTGTGTGTACACGTGTGTGTGTGTGTGTACACGTGTGTGTGTGTGTGTACACGTGTGTGTGTGTGTGTATACACGTGTGTGTGTGTGTATACACGTGTGTGTGTGTATACACGTGTGTGTGTATACACGTGTGTGTGTGTATACACGTGTGTGTGTGTATACACGTGTGTGTGTGTATACACGTGTGTGTGTGTATACACGTGTGTGTGTACACGTGTGTGTGTATACACGTGTGTGTGTGTGTGTGTACACGTGTGTGTGTGTGTGTGTACACGTGTGTGTGTGTACACGTGTGTGTGTACACGTGTGTGTACACGTGTGTTGTGTGTGTGTACACGTGTGTGTGTGTGTACACGTGTGTGCGTGTGTGTACACGTGTGTGCGTGTGTGTGCGCGCGTGTGTACACGTGTGTGTGTGTGTGTGTACACGTGTGTGTGTGTGTGTGTGTACACGTGTGTGTGTGTGTGTGTGTACACGTGTGTGTGTGTGTGTGTGTGTGTACACGTGTGTGTGTGTGTGTGTGTGTGTGTGTACACGTGTGTGTGTGTGTGTGTACACGTGTGTGTGTGTACACGTGTGTGTGTGTGTGTGTGTGTGTGTGTACACGTGTGTGTGTGTGTGTGTGTGTGTGTGTGTGTGTGTGCACGTGTGTGTGTGCACGTGTGTGTGTGCACGTGTGTGTGTGCACGTGTGTGTGTACACGTGTGTGTGTGTGTACACGTGTGTGTGTGTGTACACGTGTGTGTGTGTACACGTGTGTGTGTGTGTGTACACGTGTGTGTGTGTGTGTGTACACGTGTGTGTGTACACGTGTGTGTGTGTGTACACGTGTGTGTGTGTGTACACGTGTGTGTGTGTGTACACGTGTGTGTGTGTGTACACGTGTGTGTGTGTGTACACGTGTGTGTGTGTACACGTGTGTGTGTGTACACGTGTGTGTGTGTGTACACGTGTGTGTGTACACGTGTGTGTGTGTACACGTGTGTTTGTGTGTGTACACGTGTGTGTGTGTGTGTGTGTGTACACGTGTGTGTGTGTGTACACGTGTGTGTGTGTGTACACGTGTGTGTGTGTGTGTACACGTGTGTGTGTGTACACGTGTGTGTGTGTGTGTGTGTACACGTGTGTGTGTGTGTACACGTGTGTGTGTGTGTGTGTACACGTGTGTGTGTGTGTGTACACGTGTGTGTGTACACGTGTGTGTGTGTGTACACGTGTGTGTGTGTGTGTACACGTGTGTGTGTGTGTGTGTGTGTACACGTGTGTGTGTACACGTGCGTGTGTGTGTACACGTGCGTGTGTGTCTACGTATACGTGTGTGTACGTGTCTGCGTGTGTCTGTGTGTCTACGTGTGCCTGCGTGTCTACGTGTGTCTACGTGTGCCTGCGTGTCTACGTGTGCCTGCGTGTCTACGTGTGCCTGCGTGTCTACGTGTGCCTGCGTGTCTACGTGTCTACGTGTACCTGCGTGTTTACGTGTGCCTGCGTGTCTACGTGTGCCTGCGTGTCTACGTGTGCCTGCGTGTCTACGTGTGCCTGCGTGTCTACGTGTGCCTGCGTGTCTACGTGTGCCTGCGTGTCTACGTGTGCCTGCGTGTCTACGTGTGCCTGCGTGTGTATGTGTACGTGTGTGTGTCTACGCGTGTGTGTCTACTTGTGTGTGTATACATGTGCCTACGTGTGTGTGTATATACGTGTGTGTATACGTGTGTGTACGTGTGTGTACGTGTGTAGGGCAGGGAGGGTGGGGGCGAAGGGCAGGGAGGGTGGGGGCGAAGGGCAGGGAGGGTGGGGGCGAAGGGCAGGGAGGGTGGGGGCGAAGGGCAGGGAGCGAAGGGCAGGGAGGGTGGGAGCGAAGGGCAGGGAGGGTGGGAGCGAAGGGCAGGGAGGGTGGGGGCGAAGGGCGGGAGCGAAGGGCAGGGGTGAAGGGCAGGGCCGGGGGGGGGGGGGTGAAGGGCAGGGCCGGGGGGGGGGGTGAAGGGCAGGGCCGGGGGGGGAGGGTGAAGGGCAGGGCCGGGGGGGGAGGGTGAAGGGCAGGGCCGGGAGGGGGGGGGGGGTGAAGGGCAGGGCCGGGGGGGGGGGGGGTGAAGGGCAGGGCCGGGGGGGGGGTGAAGGGCAGGGCCGGGGGGGGGGGGTGAAGGGCAGGGCCGGGGGGGGGTGAAGGGCAGGGCCGGGGGGGGGGGGGGGGGTGAAGGGCAGAGCCGGGGGGGGGGGGGCAGGGCCGGGGGGGGGTGAAGGACAGGGCCGGGGGGGGTGAAGGGCCGGGGGGGGGGGGTGAAGGGCAGGGGGGGGGGGGTGAAGGGCAGGGCCGGGTGAAGGGCCAGGGCGGGTGAAGGGCCAGGGGGGGTGGGTGAAGGGCCAGGGCGGGGGGGGGGGTGAAGGGCCAGGGCGGGGGGGGGCGGGGGGGGGGTGAAGGGCCAGGGCGGGGGGGGGGGGTGAAGCGCCGGGCCGGGTGAAGCGCCAGGCCGGGTGGGGTGAAGCGCCGGGTGGGGTGAAGCGCCGGGCCGGGGGTGAAAGATCTCTTCCCGTGCGGTTACTTACCTCGCACCGGGCCGCGCTCCTCCTCGGGTTCCTCGGCGGTTCCCCCCGGCGATGCGGAGCTGAGACGCTCAGGTGAGGGGGTGTGTGGGCCGCGGCCCGTGCAGCTCCCGACAGAGACAGCTAGGCCTGAGAGCCGGAGCAGCGCGCGCGGGGATGGGGAGCTGGGGGCGCGGCCTCTAGGCCTGAAGGTGAGAGCGGCGACAGCGTGCTCTGGGGGGGGGGGAGCACCGGGAGAGCGGGTGAGCACCGGGAGAGAGGGTGCTCTGGGGGGGGGGGAGGGAGGGTGCTCTGGGGGGGGGTGAGGGGGTGAGCACCGGGAGAGAGGGTGCTCTGGGGGGGGGGGGAGGGGGGGAGCACCGGGGGGAGCGGGGTGAGCACCGGGAGAGAGGGTGCTCTGGGGGGGGGAGGGGGGGGAGCACCGGGGGAGAGGGTGCTCCGGGAGAGCGGGTGATGTTGAGGTCCCGCGGAGTGGTGATAGGGGGTAGTTCCGTTGTTGCGGGCCAGCGGCCAGGAAAGGGGGGGGGGCGGACAGAGGGTGAGGAGGGGGGGTGAGGGGCTCCGGAGCAGCATCGTGCGGTGGATGTTCGGGTGAGTGGGGGGGGGGGGGTGAGGGGCTCCGGAGCAGCATCGTGCGGTGGATGGTGGGGGGGGGGGGGGGTGAGGGGCTCCGGAGGAGCATCGTGCGGTGGATGTATGGGTGAGGGGGGGTGGGGTAGTTTTGGGTGTGCTCCGGGGATGTTCGGGTGAGGGGGGGGGGGTGTGATGGAGCATCGTGCGTTGTATGTTCAGCAGCGTGCGTTTGCTGTTGGTGTGAGGGGGGGGGGGTGATGGAGCATTGTGCGTTGTATGTTTGGGTGAGGGGGGTTGGTGATGGGCTGCAGTAGCGGGAGAGCTGTGGCGTGCGTTTGTAGTGTGCATGAGGTTGGGGGGGGGTGATGGTGGAGGGGGGTGCATGAGGTTGAGGGGGGGTGGTGGTGGAGGGGGGTGCATGAGGTTGGGGGGGTGGTGGTGGAGGGGGGTGTTTGTAAGAGGCAGTGCGGTGAGTGTTAGGTGCTTAGAAGCATTCCCAAAGGTCACTGAGGGGTGGGACAATGTGGCAGTGGTGTTGGCCAAAGGCCAATGAGAGTCAGTGAGGGGTGGGACAGTGGGGTGAGGGGTGGGACAGTGTGGCAGTGGTGTTGGCCAAAGGCCAATGAGAGTCAGTGAGGGGTGGGACAGTGGGGTGAGGGGTGGGACAGTGTGGCAGTGGTGTTGGCCGAAGGCCAATGAGAGTCAGTGAGGGGTGGGACAGTGTGGTGAGGGGTGGGACAGTGTTGAGGTGGAGTGACAGGCCAAAGGTGCAATGCGATTGGCCCTAGGGACACAGGGCATGCAGACAAACATACAGACATTTCAGAAATATATAGTAGATATACACACCACACATACATATATACACACCACACATTATATATATATATATAATATATATATATATATATATATATATATATATCACATACACATATATATATATATATATATATATATATATATATACACACCACACATACACACACATATATACATATATACACACACACACACACACCACACCACACATATATACACACACACCACACATATATACACACATACACACACCCTGCAGCCCGTTTTTCACACACACACACACACACACACACACCCCCTGCAGTCCGTTTTTCACACACACACACACACACACACAACACACACACCGTGCAGCCCGTTTTTCACACACACCCTGCAGCCCGTTTTACACACACACACACACACACACACACACACACACACACACACACACACACACACACACACACACACACACACACACACACACACACACACACACACACACACACACACACACACACACACACACACACACACACACACACACACACACCTTGGTGCTGCTGCTGTCTGGTGGCTCTGCAGTTGCAATGCCGGGCAGGCTGCAGCCCCATTGGATGGGAGCGGTCACGTGACCGCTCCTCTGCTTCCCCTCAGAGGTTTTTTTTTTTAATGAGCGAGCAGCCCTTGTTTCCCGCTGCTGGCGGCCCTGATCGCGGCGCCCCTCTAGCCAAGCCGCGGCGCGCACAGTTTGTACCTGATTCGGCAGTCTGTGGTAGCAGACGTGAAGGTTTTGATAGCTGTGAAGCGTGGCCCCAGAGCAGGTTGAGGATTAGAGGATTAGGTGTTGCAAAAGCAAAGCGTGAGGGGTGGGACAGTGTGGAAGTATTAGGGCATTGGTGTTGGACGCAGGCCAATGAGAGGTGTGCGGGGGCGGGCATTGGACGCAGGCCAATGAGAGTCAGTGAGGGGTGGGACGCAGGCCAATGAGAGGTGTGCGGGGGCGGGCATTGGACGCAGGCCAATGAGAGTCAGTGAGGGGTGGGACGCAGGCCAATGAGAGGTGTGCGGGGGCGGGCATTGGACGCAGGCCAATGAGAGTCAGTGAGGGGTGGGACAGTGTGGCATTGGTGTTGGACGTAGGCCAATGAGAGGTGTGCGGGGGCGGGCATGGCCTGAGCAGGAGTGACAGGCCCAAGGTCCAATGCGATTGACCCTTGGGACGCAGACATACAGTGATTTCACAAATATATAGTAGATACAGTGTTCGACAAACCTATACATTTGCTCGCCCCGGGCGCGTGGATTTAACCCCCGGGCGAGTAAATATTGGCCCAAGCAGCACACGTTTGGTACTAGGTGGCGAGTAGATTTTTTTGTGTGGCGAGTAGATTTTTTGGTGATTTGTCAACCACTGTGTATATATATATATAAAAGAAGAGAGAGTGCACGCCCCATAGCATAATACTGTTGATTTAATAATAAATAGGAAGGGGAAGGAGGAGGAAGAATAGCACTCACAGGAGTATAGATCAATTAAAACATTGTGTGAATAATTCACCACCATCCGGTTCTGTACTGTAAACGTCCCCAGTTCTTGGCTCCCTCAGGGCTGTATGGAGATGGTATTATTCACAGGAGGACCGGGGTGTAATTCGCCGACAGAATTCAGTCCATGTACATCAGAAAAACGCCCCCTTCACTTCAATGGCTGATGTACATGGACTGAATTCTGTCGGCGAATTACACCCCGGTCCTCCTGTGAATAATACCATCTCCATACAGCCCTGAGGGAGCCGAGAACTGGGGACGTTTACAGTACAGAACCGGATGGTGGTGAATTATTCACACAATGTTTTAATTGATCTATACTCCTGTGAGTGCTATTCTTCCTCCCCCCTTCCCCTTCCTTTTTATTATTAAATCAACAGTATTATGCTATGGGGCGTGCGCTCTCTCTTCTTTTTCTTTTTTAGGTAATCTTGGATGTGGTTGATCCTTATTGAGAGCAGCCGGAGACCCCCACACCAGCATCAATTATCCACATGTTTTATGGACTGATTTAAAAAGGACTGGTTGGACTCTTTTTCCTTTACATTTTTTGCACTTTTCACTTATTTTATGTACATGTTGTGAAGTTTGTGTGATACATTGTTATTAATAATTCATATGTTGTTTATAAGTAATTACACTTTGCATTTTTACATTTAAATTCACTATACTCTATTAACACTTTAGTCACTATTTTAGTTTATCACTACTAATAGTGTGGCGCTACAATTTTTGTTTTTATATATATATAGATATATATATACACAAATGTAAATACAACTGTATGCTCATCTGCATGTCTTAGACAGGTCTGCAACCCCGCGTTTCACCATTATCACCCAGCACACAGCACTTCCACTGCAGCAAGGGATTCTGGGAAATGACATGCAAATGAGCACACAGTGCCACTTTTTGCTTCAAAAACCATTTTATATATATATGTATTTCAGATTAGATCCCAAAAGGATCAGAAAAGGCTCCCTCATATGTCGAGCACTCAATGTTAGGGTACAGTAGTAAGACTGTCATTGGTCTATTGGTATAAATACCATTGATAGGACAAAATATGGCCCATCTCAACCGGAATACCTCAGAAAAAATAATAACATTTTATTCAATTAATTACAAGTAGTAAGGTTAAAAACACATATAAAACATTCAAACATTTAAAAAAAACCATTAGGAAGTGGTTAGGTGAGCAATCAATCAGTAAATATCAATATAGTATATGAATATCGTTGCTCACCTTATCTAGAACTACACACATCGTGATATTTTTCACTATATAGGGTGGAAGGGACATTTACCTGCTTGTCCGAGAATATTATATTTCGCAATAAGACGTCTGTGGTGAGCAACGATATTCATATACTATATTGATATTTACTGATTGATTGCTCACCTAACCACTTCCTAATGGGGTTTTTTTTAATGTTTGAATGTTTTATATGTGTTTTTAACCTTACTACTTGTAATTAATTGAATAAAATTTTATTATTATTTTTTCTGAGGTATTCCGGTTGAGATGGGCCATATTTTGTCCTATCAATGGTATTTATACCAATAGACCAATGACAGTCTTACTACTGTACCCTAACATTGAGTGCTCGACATATGAGGGAGCCTTTTCTGATCCTTTTGGGATCTAATCTGAAATATAATTCAATTTTCCCTTAGAGCACCTGTTATACAATATATACGTGAACACATACATGGATGAGCGGTTTATTTGCCTTTTATAAATATATATATATATATAGCCTGTAACAGGGTTTTTACAGGCTGTATATATAAATATATTTTTAATATCATGTGCCTGTATATATAAATATATTATCATTGTGCCTGTAACAGGGTATGTACAGTCTGTATATATAAGATATATTATTATCCTTATGATGTATGAAAGTGTTTTTGTCCGTTGGAGCGTCTCTCGGCTGCCCGGAGGCCAGACTCCCTGCTGTGTTACTTCTCACGGGTTTGGGAATGAGTCGGATTATACAATGCTTTGCCGCTGACCTGTTTCTAAGCTCCATGCTGGGGAAGTGTCAGTGACTGAGCTTTTACTTCGCAGAAGGACAGGCGTTACCTGCACATTGGGACCAGATGAACGATCAGGTGAAGGTGGTTCCCCTGAATACTGGGACACCGGAATACACCGAAGTACAGGCGGAGTTTACAAAGACGTGCGCTATGAGAATAATTAAGGTAATTACACACAAACAGTGCTAGTATACCCTGTGCTGTACATTATGTGTCAGGCAGTGTCTGCTAATGCTGTACGTGCAGATCACAGGGATAATGTATCAAAATCTTCCGGCTGCAAATGTGGAATAAAAGAATGACACCAGAATTAGCGAAATAAAAGCTCCCCGAGGAAGCGGCGGGATATTATATATATATATTAGATATTATGCTTTGATAAACCTGCGGCAGTTTTTTGCTCTATTTTTGCCCCACTTTTGCTGCCAGGAGATGCATATTATCCAGTGACGTTCAAACCAGCGCAAAGTTTGTAATCAGTTTGTGGTGTTACACAGTAATATATTGTAGCTCCTGTGTTACTGTGTCATGTTATTCTGGGTGAGATTTTTGTATCCAGAATCCCTACCGACGTGTGTGTGTATGTATGTATGTATGTATATATATAATACTGTGAGCTCATTTGCATGTCATTTCCCAGAATCCCTTGCTGCAGTGGAAGCACTGTATGCTAGGTGATAATGGCGAAAGGCAGGAGGGTGCAGACCTAAGACATGTGAATGTGCTCACAAGTGAGAGATATATATATATAGCTTTACACACACACAGACACAGACACACAGACACAGTATAGTGACATGACTTCCAGCTGTGTTCTGGTTTCATAGATTGAGAGGATACAAAACAAGCATCTCTGGCTGAACTACCAGATTAAGAAGCAGAGCATCGACTCCAAGAACAAGAACAAAAGCAACGAGAAGCGGCTTTTCCACGGGACAGATCCTAACGCTATCAGCAACGTCAATCGCAACGGATTCAACCGCAGCTACGCTGGGAAAAACGGTGAGAGATGATCATTCGTGTTTGGGATCAGCTTGTGACAATTACCAGTAATGATCCAGTAATTAGTACTGGGGTTTTTTTCATACAAATTGCCTTTACTGCCGGTCTTTCATCTATCTATATATAATAAAATAGAAATTTGTATGGTTGGTGCTAGATGTGGTGAATCTGATTGGTCCGTGGGTAATTTGTATGGTTGGTGCTAGATGTGGTGAATCTGATTGGTCCGTGGGTCTGCCCGCCCCCCCGCGACTCATTGGCCAAGAGGTACGCTCCACTGTGACACACACATAGACACACACAGACAATGAGTCACTTAGCTTGCAATCCTTTTGGGATATGGATATTTCTATAGAACTTTTGCCTTTTGTATTTCATAACTTTATACAGAAGAGCATGTGATTAAAAAGTGCAGACTCGGGTAACCCACGCAGGGACAGATAAATTGTCCTTTTTTACTCATTAGAGCTTGGTTATTTATTCTGCATTGGGAATATGATATTGGTCACAAAGAAGAAATACCATATGATAATATTACATAATTACAACAATAACATAATTACAACACAAATCATGACATAATTAATTGTAAAATACCCCAGTGGTTGATCAAGTATTGATTTAACAATACACATAATTTGGGGGTTTCTAGCTCAGATCTGCTCAGTGTTGGATTCTGAGCTTGATGCAGTTAGGAAGTCGGTGCAGGTCACGTGATGCAGTTAGGAAGTCCGTGCAGGTCACGTGATGCAGTTAGGAAGTCCGTGCAGGTCACGTGATGCAGTTAGGAAGTCGGTGCCGGTCACGTGATGCAGTTAGGAAGTCGGTGCAGGTCACGTGATGCAGTTAGGAAGTCCGTGCAGGTCACGTGATGCAGTTAGGAAGTCGGTGCAGGTCACGTGATGCAGTTAGGAAGTAAGTGCAGGTCACGTGATGCAGTTAGGAAGTCGGTGCAGGTCACGTGATGCAGTTAGGAAGTCGGTGCAGGTCACGTGATGCAGTTAGGAAGTCGGTGCAGGTCACGTGATGCAGTTAGGAAGTCAGTGCAGGTCACGTGATGCAGTTAGGAAGTCAGTGCAGGTCACGAGATACAGTTAGGAAGTCAGTGCAGGTCACGTGATGCAGTTAGGAAGTCGGTGCAGGTCACGTGATGCAGTTAGGAAGTCAGTGCAGGTCACGTGATGCAGTTAGGAAGTCAGTGCCGGTCACGTGGTGCAGTTAGGAAGTCGGTGCAGGTCACGTGGTGCAGTTAGGAAGTCGGTTCGGGTCACGTGATGCAGTTAGGAAGTCAGTGCCGGTCACGTGATGCAGTTAGGAAGTCAGTGCAGGTCACGTGAGGCAGTTAGGAAGTCAGTGCAGGTCACGTGATGTGGTTAGGAAGTCAGTGCAGGTCACGTGATGCAGTTAGGAAGTAAGTGCAGGTCACGTGAGGCAGTTAGGAAGTCGGTGCAGGTCACGTGATGCAGTTAGGAAGTCGGTGCAGGTCACGTGATGCAGTTAGGAAGTAAGTGCAGGTCACATGATGCAGTTAGGAAGTAAGTGCAGGTCACGTGATGCAGTTAGGAAGTCGGTGCAGGTCACGAGATGCAGTTAGGAAGTCAGTGCAGGTCACGTGATGCAGTTAGGAAGTCAGTGCAGGTCACGTGATGCAGTTAGGAAGTCGGTGCAGATCACGTGATGCAGTTAGGAAGTCGGTGCAGGTCACGTGATGCAGTTAGGAATTCGCTGCAGGTCACGTGATGCAGTTAGGAAGTCGGTGCAGGTCACGTGGTGCAGTTAGGAAGTCGGTGCAGGTCACGTGATGCAGTTAGGAAGTCAGTGCAGGTCACGTGAGGCAGTTAGGAAGTCAGTGCAGGTCACGTGATGCAGTTAGGAAGTCGGTGCAGGTCACGTGATGCAGTTAGGAAGTCGGTGCAGGTCACGTGATGCAGTTAGGAAGTCGGTGCAGGTCACGTGATGCAGTTAGGAAGTCGGTGCAGGTCACGTGATGCAGTTAGGAAGTCGGTCCAGGTCACGTGATGCGGTTAGGAAGTCGGTGCAGGTCACGTGATGCGGTTAGGAAGTCGGTGCAGGTCACGTGATGCAGTTAGGAAGTCGGTGCAGGTCACGTGATGCAGCTAGGAAGTAAGTGCAGGTCACATGATGCAGTTAGGAAGTCAGTGCAGGTCACGTGATGCAGTTAGGAAGTCGGTGCAGGTCACGTGATGCAGTTAGGAAGTCGGTGCAGGTCACGTGATGCAGTTAGGAAGTCGGTGCAGGTCACGTGATGCAGCTAGGAAGTAAGTGCAGGTCACATGATGCAGTTAGGAAGTAAGTGCAGGTCACGTGATGCAGTTAGGAAGTCGGTGCAGGTCACGTGATGCAGTTAGGAAGTCGATGCAGGTCACGTGATGCAGTTAGGAAGTAAGTGCAGGTCACATGATGCAGTTAGGAAGTCGGTGCAGGTCACATGATACAATTTAGTCTCTTTGCTTTCCCTGTGACAAAGGTTTTCTGGGGCAAAGTACAGAGGAAAAGCTGCCGCAGGTTATAATGAAGCAAAGACGTGTATTTGGGCTATATCCGGAGGCGTGTATTTGGGCTATGTCCGGAAGCGTGTATTTGGGCTATATCCGGAGGCATGTATTTGGGCTATATCCGGAGGCGTGTATTTGGGCTATATCCGGAGGCGTGTATTTGGGCTATATCCGGAGGCGTGTATTTGGGCTATATCCGGAGGCGTGTATTTGGGCTATGTCCGGAGGCGTGTATTTGGGCTATGTCCGGAGGCGTGTATTTGGGCTATGTCCGGAGGCGTGTATTTGGGCTATGTCCGGAGGCGTGTATTTGGGCTATGTCCGGAGGCGTGTATTTGGGCTATGTCCGGAGGCGTGTATTTGGGCTATGTCCGGAGGCGTGTATTTGGGCTATGTCCGGAGGCGTGTATTTGGGCTATGTCCGGAGGCGTGTATTTGGGCTATGTCCGGAGGCGTGTATTTGGGCTATGTCCGGAGGCGTGTATTTGGGCTATGTCCGGAGGCGTGTATTTGGGCTATGTCCGGAGGCGTGTATTTGGGTTATGTCCGGAGGCGTGTATTTGGGCTATATCCGGAGGCGTGTATTTGGGCTATGTCCGGAGGCGTGTATTTGGGCTATGTCCGGAGGCGTGTATTTGGGTTATGTCCGGAGGCGTGTATTTGGGCTATGTCCGGAGGCGTGTATTTGGGCTATGTCCGGAGGCGTGTATTTGGGCTATGTCCGGAGGCGTGTATTTGGGTTATGTCCGGAGGCGTGTATTTGGGCTATGTCCGGAGGCGTGTATTTGGGCTATGTCCGGAGGCGTGTATTTGGGCTATGTCCGGAGGCGTGTATTTGGGCTATGTCCGGAGGCGTGTATTTGGGCTATATCCGGAGGCGTGTATTTGGGTTATATCCGGAGGCGTGTATTTGGGCTATGTCCGGAGGCGTGTATTTGGGCTATGTCCGGAGGCGTGTATTTGGGCTATGTCCGGAGGCGTGTATTTGGGCTATGTCCGGAGGCGTGTATTTGGGCTATGTCCGGAGGCGTGTATTTGGGCTATGTCCGGAGGCGTGTATTTGGGCTATGTCCGGAGGCGTGTATTTGGGCTATGTCCGGAGGCGTGTATTTGGGCTATGTCCGGAGGCGTGTATTTGGGCTATGTCCGGAGGCGTGTATTTGGGCTATGTCCGGAGCCGTGTATTTGGGCTATGTCCGGAGGCGTGTATTTGGGCTATGTCCGGAGGCGTGTATTTGGGCTATGTCCGGAGGCGTGTATTTGGGCTATGTCCGGAGGCGCGTATTTGGGCTATGTCCGGAGGTGTGTATTTGGGCTATGTCCGGAGGCGTGTATTTGGGCTATGTCCGGAGGCGTGTATTTGGGCTATGTCCGGAAGCGTGTATTTGGGCTATGTCCGGAGGCGTGTATTTGGGCTATGTCCGGAGGTGTGTATTTGGGCTATGTCCGGAGGCGTGTATTTGGGCTATGTCCGGAGGCGTGTATTTGGGCTATGTCCGGAGGCGTGTATTTGGGCTATATCCGGAGGCGTGTATTTGGGCTATGTCCGGAGGCGTGTATTTGGGCTATGTCCGGAGGCGTGTATTTGGGCTATGTTCGGAGGCGTGTATTTGGGCTATGTCCGGAGGCGTGTATTTGGGCTATGTCCGGAGGCGTGTATTTGGGCTATGTCCGGAGGCGTGTATTTGGGCTATGTCCGGAGGCGTGTATTTGGGTTATGTCCGGTGGCGTGTATTGGGCTATGTCCGGAGGCGTGTATTGGGCTATGTCCGGAGGCGTGTATTGGGCTATGTCCGGAGGCGTGTATTTGGGCTATATCCGGAGTTGTGTATTTGGGCTATGTCCGGAGGCGTGTATTTGGGCTATGTCCGGAGGCGTGTATTTGGGCTATGTCCGGAGGCGTGTATTTGGGCTATGTCCGGAGGCGTGTATTTGGGTTATATCCGGAGGCGTGTATTTGGGTTATATCCGGAGGCGTGTATTTGGGCTATATCCGGAGGCGTGTATTTGGGCTATGTCCGGAGGCGTGTATTTGGGCTATGTCCGGAGGCGTGTATTTGGGCTATGTCCGGAGGCGTGTATTTGGGCTATGTCCGGAGGCGTGTATTTGGGCTATGTCCGGATGCGTGTATTTGGGCTATATCCGGAGGCGTGTATTTGGGCTATATCCGGAGGCGTGTATTTGGGCTATGTCCGGAGGCGTGTATTTGGGCTATGTCCGGAGGCGTGTATTTGGGCTATGTCCGGAGGAGTAAATGCCCCTGTGCGGGTACTGGTGCAGTAAATGGTTATATATCCATCAGCTAATGGGGTATAGGGGGGGGGGGGGGACGGTTATATATCCACCAACTAGCAGGGTGTTGGGGGGGGGAACAGTTATATATCCACCAGCTCATTGGGTGTAGGGGGGTAACAGTTTGGGGCTTTCACTCCTTTTGGCCCATTGGCAATCACTGAAATAACACACGGTACTGCCCGGAGTAAGTCGGATCCTGTATAGTATCTGTGGACTTGAAGGCAGTTGGTTGTTCCTCTCGTTGTTCCTCTCGTTGTTCCTCTCGTTGTTCCTCTCGTTGTTCCTCTCGTTGTTCCTCTCGTCGTTCCTCTCGTCGTTCCTCTCGTCGTTCCTCTCGTCGTTCCTCTCGTCGTTCCTCTCGTCGTTCCTCTCGTCGTTCCTCTCGTCGTTCCTCTCGTCGTTCCTCTCGTCGTTCCTCTCGTGCCGCTGCTCCGTGCGGGTATGTGTCTGAATCCTATTTATATTTGTGATACATAAGCCGATCATTTAAAATAAATACAAATAATTACAATGTTCTCTTTCTCTGACCCGTAGCTGCAGTGATTGGAAACGGGACATACTTTGCCATTAATGCTAATTACTCGGCACAAGACACGTACGCCAAACCTGATGTGAAGGGACAGAAGTTTGTGTACCTGACACGAGTACTCACAGGGACTTCTTGTACCGGGCATCAAGGAATGATCGCACCTTCACCCAAAAATGCAACTGATCCCACGGACCTGTGTGACAGTGTGACTGATAACACAGCACAACCTTCAATGTATGTGATATTCAATGACATCCAGGCCTATCCCGAATATCTCATCACCTTCAGACGGTGATCCTCCCTTCACACGGTGATCCTCCCTTCACACGGGGATCCTCCCTTCACACGGTGATCCTCCCTTCACACGGGGATCCTCCCTTCACACGGGGATCCTCCCTTCACACGGGGATCCTCCCTTCACACGGGGATCCTCCCTTCACACGGGGATCCTCCCTTCACACGGGGATCCTCCCTTCACACGGGGATCCTCCCTTCACACGGGGATCCTCCCTTCACACGGGGATCCTCCCTTCACACGGTGATCCTCCCTTCACACGGTGATCCTCCCGTCACACGGGGATCCTCCCTTCACACGGGGATCCTCCCTTCACACGGGGATCCTCCCTTCACACGGGGATCCGTCCTCTCCATACAGTAACTGCACATTATGCTCTTAGTAACATATTACTCTGCGGCTGCGGTTACATCGGTCTCTGATTCCCGGGGGGGTGGGGGGGGGGGCGGCATTAACCCCTTCAGTGTCAGAGGGGGCTGCGCTGCTTTGTTGTTTAACACATTATTGGGATTTCTGTTAGTGAAGCCGTTACATGAAGCTGAGCATAGTGAGATGGGTATGGGGTTGGGGGGTTTGTTTCCTTAAATGACTGTTTTGATGTGTGACTGATCCGCAGCCTTTAAATGAGCCCCTTAGGTCCAGATTCACTAAATGGTTCTAAGCATTATTATTTACATGAATGGGAGTTAAGGCGTGCTAATACTTAGCACTGTTTAGTGAATTTGGACCTTGGAGTTTTACAAGCAATAATGTACCTGTGATAACACAGCCAGTAATCCGGTGACACACACATGGCTGTTACATGTTCCCGGTACCTGTGATAACACAGCCAATAATCCGGTGACACACACATGGCTGTTACATGTTCCCGGTACCAGTGATAACACAGCCAATAATCCGGTGACACACACATGGCTGTTACATGTTCCCGGTACCTGTGATAACACAGCCAGTAATCCGGTGACACACACATGGCTGTTACATGTTCCCGGTACCAGTGATAACACAGCCAGTAATCCGGTGACACACACATGGCTGTTACATGTTCCCGGTAGCTGTGATAACACAGCCAGTAATCCGGTGACACACACATGGCTGTTACATGTTCCCGGTACCTGTGATAACACAGCCAGTAATCTGGTGACACACACATGGCTGTTACATGTTCCCGGTACCTGTGATAACACAGCCAATAATCCGGTGACACACACATGGCTGTTACATGTTCCCGGTACCAGTGATAACACAGCCAGTAATCCGGTGACACACACATGGCTGTTACATGTTCCCGGTACCAGTGATAACACAGCCAATAATCCGGTGACACACACATGGCTGTTACATGTTCCCGGTACCAGTGATAACACAGCCAATAATCCGGTGACACACACATGGCTGTTACATGTTCCCGGTACCTGTGATAACACAGCCAGTAATCCGGTGACACACACATGGCTGTTACATGTTCCCGGTACCAGTGATAACACAGCCAGTAATCCGGTGACACACACATGGCTGTTACATGTTCCCGGTAGCTGTGATAACACAGCCAGTAATCCGGTGACACACACATGGCTGTTACATGTTCCCGGTACCTGTGATAACACAGCCAGTAATCCGGTGAGACACACATGGCTGTTACATGTTCCCGGTACCAGTGATAACACAGCCAATAATCCGGTGACACACACATGGCTGTTACATGTTCCCGGTACCTGTGATAACACAGACAGTAATCCGGTGACACACACATGGCTGTTACATGTTCCTGATTTGTGCTGCAGAATAATTGTTTTCTGAATGTTACTCCGTATCTTTCTCTTTTACATGTATCACGGATATTTGCTTTAGCTCTAACAATACGTTGTGTGCAGATATTACCTCCGCTGCTAATGAAGGGTAAGAGACGCTGTGTTTAGGAACGCGCAGGTTTCTTCTTACTGCCAAACATGATATGTTTCCTGCAAAGATTAAAAAGGCAAACACAAGAATTTGTGCCAGTTGTATATTCTGTCTATAAATAAAGAGGTTTACAGCAAAGTCTCTTTCCTTTGGATGCCAGAGAACAATGCGGGCGACTTTCCAACAAGTACTTTTATAATCTGCCTGCGCGTTGGAGGAGGACTTCTAGGAGCAGGTATCTGAGCAGTTAGGGGAGCGTTCTCGGAATAGGGGACTGTTGAATGATATATAAAAGCTCTTGGAAAACTTAGGGGAGCAGTTATAGGGAGCGATGAGAAGAAACGTAAGAAGCAGTTTGTAAATTTCTCGCTTTCCGCCGTACGGTTGCGACCCTCTCCCTTTGTCCGAGAGCCCCCCGGGAGGGCACCCTACGACAGGCCTGTACAACTCCAGTTCTCAAGGGCTGCAAACAGGCCAGGTTTTCAGGATATCCCTACTTCAGCACAGCAGGCTCAATTAGTGGCTCAGTATGACTCACTATATGAGACTTCAAACTCATATAAGACTATAACTCGCGACCAGGAGGTATGACTAAATTGGATAGTTTTGGATTCAGGGACTGTCATGGTAGCTAGTACAGGGTTATATAATATACACCAAAATCTCTGGGTTGAATTGAATGCGACTATGATATGATAAATATAGTTTATTCCTTAAAGAAGGTGAACACACAAAATATAGAAATAACACACAGAATATGGACACTTACTTATGGGTTGGACAATGAAGCAATCGGGTACAGGATTGGCAATTCATTCAGGATACAAAACGAAGTCACAACGAAGACCAAAAACACGAAGACAATGGTGTAGAGGGAGAGGGGGATTGGCCCGGTATTAAAGGGGTTGCACCCCATATGGCCACCCCCTGACCTCACTGGGGAGGCAAGGGGTTAATTGGATTGCGGTCCAGTAATGTGTTTTTACCTTGCTCCAGTACCCAAATTTGCATTCCCCTGTAACAATGTGTTTCCTCCATTCCAGTGTCTGCACCAACACTCACACTGGGATCCGTTCGGGAGGAGAAGTGTTAACAGTTAGGAAATGATTATAGCCCTTTGTTCCATGTTCCCGCCCTTACAGGCTCCATTTTGCAGCTTCCGATAGGTCGCCATTGCAGCTCCATGCATTCCAATGGCGAATCCGGCGGTTTAGGCCCGTTTCCATAGAAGACCAGCAGGTGGCGCCCGAGAGGAGGAGCTGCGGTTCACCATTGTAAATCAATGGAGCCATTCATTTCAATGGGGATTCCTCGACGCCGACCTCCAGGAACGGGTTGGCAGCCATCCAGACCGCAAAAGCAGACAATCTCTAAAAAAGAGCTTTGATCACACTAGGTCAAGTTCAAACACAATTGGCGTGGGAAACTTAGGTTCTAGGGCACCTAGGAATAAAATTATTTTGCCCCTAGATCCTAGGAACCCCCACACTCGACCACCATTGGGTCCAAGGATTAAGGACGCCCGTAAAGGGTCGCGCTCGCCACGAGGGTCGGGCCATTGGCTCCAATGGCGGAGGGAAGAGCAGCGCGTAAAAACGACTAAGTCCGAATGAGCAGAAACCCAGAGCCCATAACTCCGGTTCTGTCCAAACTAGAGGGCTGAGATTCGGCCACCATGTAGTCCTAGTTCCGGCAGGATTGCATGGCAAATACCGACCCTCTCGGGGCAACAGAACGGAGTCAGGGTAATTGGAAAGTTTGGGTTTCTGCCATTGACTTGCATGGTGGAAAAAAGCCTCATGTTCAAAAAGGGTTTTTAAACTGTATTTTTGTATCTCCTTCCCGGTAGGACGCAGCGAGCTGAAACTTGGCCACCATGGAGAGTCCCTTCCGGCATGAGGGTCTGGCAAGTTTCAACCCGCTCGGCCCAGCCGAACGGATTATTTTAATATATCTTGATATTGAAAAATGTATTGTATTTCGAAGCGGGGATAAAAGCCCGCGAAGGTTTCTGACTCTGTTTAATGTAAATGCTCAGGGGGGCGACCCATTGTCTAAAACAGACCACCTGATCAAAGGCTCAGCCACCCTGGCTGTATACATTAGGGCGGAGAAACGCAGGGCTTGAGTGGTCTGTAAGTGTTGTAATTCACACAGACAAAGGGTTTCCTGACCAGATCCAGGTCTGGTAGACATGTAGGCGCCCTGACTTTTGTGTGGGGCTAAAGAAATGAGACCCCCAGGGCCAGAAGTACGCATGTGCCAACTAGCTGGGGGGCATGATCTATCAATGTTCCCACGTTAGAGATTGGGTGCAGATAATTGTTCTCCAATGACTTGCACTCAATGACAAGGTATAGGACTGGAATCCAATATAAACCAGTGTCAGTCCTATGCTCAGAGTCTTCGATTTTACCAATTACTTGATCCTGATTGCTGTATGAATTGCTAATCCTGTAACCTGATTACTTCATCATCCCAACCCCTAAGTAAGTGTTATTTCTTGTCTGTTATTTGTATTATCTTGTGTGTTCACCTATCTAAGGAATAAACTCTCTTTATTATATCTAAGTCGTGTTCAATTCAACCCAGTTATTTGTGTATATTATATCCTATCACAAGTTACCGTGACAGTGAGTGCCTGGGTGGTTGGGTTGGAGACTGCGTGCGTGGGAGGGAGAGTGCGTGGGTGGGACAGTGCGTGTGTGGGGGGGAGAGTGCGTGCGTGGGTGAGTGCGTGCGTTGGTGGGAGAGTGAGTGAGTGGGTTAGTGACTGGGTGAGACAGTGACGGGGGTGGGTGACAGTGATGGGGGTGGGTGACAGTGTCTGGGTGGTGGGTGATAGTGACTGGGTGGTGGATGACAGTGACTGGGTGGTGGGTGACAGTGACTGGGTGGTGGGTGACAGTGACTGGGTGGGTGGGTGACAGTGGGTGGTGTGTGACAGTGACTGGGTTGTGGGTGACAGTTGAGTGGGTGACTTACCCTGACTGGGTGGGTGCTGCTTCCTGTTTCCTTGCCGCTTCCCCCCTGCCCCCGATGTCCCCGTGGCAGCTGCCTGGGGTGGGAGGTGGGCGCACGGGAGGTGAGCTAGGGGGGCGCACGGGAGGTGAGCAGCTGGGGGGGGCGAGATGCCGAACGGCTGCAGCCTCCTCCGCGGCTGCTGCTTCGTTGGCGCGTGGGAAGCTTTGGGGGCGGGGCGCGAGGCTAGCAGGTGGCTGCAGCATCCCCCGCGGCTGCTGCATGGGGCAGGAGGCGCACGCGAGGGGTGCAGGATTGGCGCTTCCCCACCCTCCATCCCATGTTGGAATCGAAGAAGCGAGGGGGGTGCGGGGGACGGGCCAGGCCAGGCCCGCAGGCAGGGCCCACAGGCAGCAGACAGGACACCCTGCGGGACCTCGGCTTTGCGCATGCGCAATCGCCGCCATTTAAAAAAAAAATTAAAAAAAAATATATAATGGCCAGGGTTGCGCAGGGGCCCGGGACACCCGTGCACCTAAAACGGCCAGGGCCCTGACTCACGGGGCCCGGACACCCGTGCCCTTTGTCCCCCGCTGTTGGCGGCCCTGCCTCTGTGTCCAGGAAATATAGGTCTCTGGGTGTCGTGATCTCAGCATAGCCTTTGTGTTCAAGACAGTGACTGTGTGCAGGCTTCTCTCCTCTCCTTCTGTCAGCCCAAATGTGAGCTAAGGAATCTGCTGTTTCTCATACACGCTTTCCTCGGATTCCTAATCAACCAGGTGGAGTCTGGTTGATTGCCTGAGTGCAATTAACCAGCTCGCTGCTGGATTTAGAGGCAGTTTCTCTCAAACAGTGACAAGTCTCTGTTACACGCCCCCTGCAGTGTTTTAGGGGTTACGTTTTATGAAGAGGTATAGGATGAGCTGGGATTGGCTTAGGGATGCCAGACGTCCTATATATATGGGATTGGCCCTTTTTACATCTCCTGCCCGTTGTCCCAGGAACTCATGTCGGGAAAGATAAAGGTCCAGTACATTTGGAGGATCCGTGGCCGGCGGCACAAGATGGCGGGCGGTGGTGGGGGTTGGTGCTTGCACTAGGGAGCGGAGGACAATGGATACAGCAGCAGAGGAGAACAGGGTCAGAGCCCACCCCAGCGGTCTGACCCGGAAGTCAGTGACAACTTCCTCTGTCAGTCACCAGGACTGGGCTCCACTAACTACAAGGTAAGAGGACTTTCTGCTGGTGGGGGAGGCGTTGTGAGAGATGGATGAGGTGGTGAGAGATGGATTGGAGGGGGAGAGAAAAATTGGGAATTTAAAGGGTTGAAATTAATTGGGTGGGGGGGACAGAGATTAATTGGGGGGTAGGAGGTGGGTGAGAAATTGATGGGTGAGGAATAATAGAATAAGGGGGAAACTGGGGAAAATGTTGAACGATGGGAAGATCATGGGGGACGCTGGGGTAAATGGGAACGGTGGGAAGATCATGGGGGACGCTGGGGGAAATGGGGAACGATGGGAAGATCATTGGGACGCTGGGGAAAATGGGAATGATGGGAAGATCATGGGGGACGTTGGGGTAAATGGGAATGATGGGAAGATCATGGGGATGCTGGGGAAATGGGGAACGGTGGGAAGATCATGGGGGATGCTGGGGAAAATGGGGAACGGTGGGAAGATCATGGGGGATGCTGGGGAAAATGAGGAACGGTGGGAAGATCTTGGGGGACGCTGGTAAAAATGGGGAACGGTGGGAAGATCATGGGGGACGCTGGGGAAAATGGGGAACGATGGGAAGATCATGGGGGATGCTGGGGAAAATGGGGAACGGTGGGATGATCTTGGGGGATGCTGGGGAAAATGGGGAACGATGGGAAGATCATGGGGGATGCTGGGAAAAATGGGGAACGATGGGAAGATCATGGGGGATGCTGGAGAAAATGGGAAACGATGGGAAGATCATGGGGACGCTGGGGAAAATGGGGAATGATGGGAAGATCATGGGGACGCTGGGAAAAATGGGGAATGATGGGAAGATCATGGGGACGCTGGGGGAAATGGGGATCGATTGGAAGATCATGGGGGATGCTGGGGAAAATGGGGAACGATGGGAAGATCATGGGGTGTAGAGGGAGAGGGGTGGAGCTTGGCCTTGCAAGAGTTTGAGTTTACCATTCAGCACAAAAAGGGTAGTGAAAACAGCAATGCTGATGGACTTTCACGTCAGGACTATCCCTCTGAGACTGAGTTCTTTAAGGGTGCCAGCAGTGCCCCACTCCCCGTTAGGGCCAGTGGGCCACAGGTCACCCATTAAGAAGGGGAGGTGTAGAGGGAGAGGGGTTTGGCCCGGTACTAAAGGGGTTGCACCCCATATGGCCACCCCCTGACCTGACCAGGGAGGCAACGGGTTAACTGAACTGCGGTCCAGGAATGTGGTTTACACCTTGTCATGTCATAAAACTGTATGTTCCCCTGTTCCCATGTTTCATTATAATCCTGTATTTTAAAGATGTTTTAAAGTGCATTTCTGTATCTCCAGTTCTGGAGGTCGCAGAGAGTTGATATTTGGCCAATGTGTGGAGTTACTGTAGGCATTAAGAACTGGCAAATTTCAACCCACTGAGCCCACCAGAATGGAACTTATTAATATGTGTAGATATTAAAGTATATATGTATGGTATTTTGGATCTGCTCTGAAAATGCAGACCATCTGCTATGCTAATAGGTCATGAAGGGCAGCCGGCTGATTGAGCCTAAGCACTGTGATCAAAAGTTAACTGCCCTGATTGTTTACACTAAGTACTAATCAACAGACCAAGTACTAATCAACAGACTCTGCCACTCTAATCGTTACCTGAGGGTGGAGAATCATCAAACTGGAGTGGTTTGTAAGTGTTATGTCTACACCTACAAACAATGCAGATACTTCATTTGGTAGACTGGTAGTCGCCCCTGATTTAATTATGGGGCTACCCATAGAGTCCCAGTTCACATGGACTAATTAGCTGGGGGGCATGGGTTAATCTGTGTCTCCACGTTAGGGATTGGATACAGATAATTGTTCACCAATAGTCTGTATTCAATGTTAAGAATAGGGTTACACAGGTATATGAACTGTGTCAACCCTACAGTTTTTAGTTGTTCTTCTGATTCCACCTGGAATGTCAGTGGATTGCTGGAGAATTGCCAGCTGATACTTCTCCATCCCCCAACCCTAAGTAAGTGTTACCTTCTTGCCTGTTAATTGTACTATATTGCTGTGTTCACCTTTTTTAAGGAATAAATATATTTTATTATATCTAAGCCTCGTTCAGTTCAACCCAGATATTTGGTGTTCATTATATCTCATCATAAACTACCGTGACAGGGGAACGCTGGGGAAAATGGGGAATGATGGGAAAATCATGGGGACGCTGGGGAAAATGGGGATCGATTGGAAGATCATGGGGGATGCTGGGGAAAATGGGGAACGATGAGAAGATCATGGGGGACGCTGGCGAAAATGGGGAACGATGGGAAGATCATGGGGGACGCTGGGGAAAATGGGGAACGATGGGAAGATCATGGGGGACGCTTGGGAAAATGGGGAACGATCGGAAGATCATGGGGATGCTGGAGAAAATGGGGAACGATGAGAAGATTATGGGGGACGCTGGGGAAAATGGGGAACGATGGGAAGATCATGGGAGACGCTGGGGAAAATGGGGAATGATGGGAAGATCAAGGGGAAGCTGGGGAAAATGGGGAATGCGGGGGAAGATCAATGGGGACGCTGGAGAACGATGGGAAGATCATGGGGACGGTGGGGAAAATGGGTAACGGTGGGAATATCATGGGGACGCTGGGGAAAATTGGGAACGATGGGAAGATCATGGGGGACGCTTGGGAAAATGGGGAACGGTGGGAAGATCATGGGTGACGCTTGGGAAAATTGGGAACGATGGGAAGATCATGGGGGATGCTGGAGAAAATGAGGAACGATGGGAAGATCAAGGGGAAGCTGGGGAAAATGGGGAATGCGGGGAAGATCAAGGGGAATGCTGGGAAAAATGGGGAACGATGGGAAGATCATGGGGGACGCTAGGGACAATGGAGAACGATGGGAAGATCATGAGGACGCTGGGGAAAATGGGGAACGATGGGAAGATCATGGGGGACGCTAGGGACAATGGAGAACGATGGGAAGATCATGGGGATGCTGGGGAAAATGGGGAACGATGGGAAGATCATGGGAGACGCTGGGAAAAATGGAGAACGATGGGATGATCATGGGGGATGCTGGGGGAAATGGGGAACGATGGGAAGATCATGGGGGATGCTGGGGAAAATGGGGAATGCTGGGAAGATCATGGGGGATGCTGGGGAAAATGGGGAACGATGGGAAGATCATGGGGGATGCTGGGGAAAATGGGGAACGATGGGAAGATCATGGGGGATTCTCTGGAAAATGGGGAATGATGGGGAGATCATGGGGGACGCTGGGCAAATGGGGAACGATGGGAAAATCATGGGGACCCTGGAGAATATGGGGAATGGTGGGAAGATCATGGGGGACGCTGGGGAAAATGGGGAATGGTGGGAAGATCATGGGGGATGCTGGGGAAAATGGGGAACAATGGGAAGATCATGGGGGATGCTGGGAAAAATGGGGAACGGTGGGAAGGTCATGGGGTACGCTGGGAAAAATGGGGAACAGTGGGAAGATCATGGGGGATGCTGGGGTAAATGGGAACTGTGGGAAGATCATGGGGGACGCTGGGGAAAATGGGGAATGATGGGAAGATCATGGGTGACGCTGGGGAAAATGGGGAATGATGGGAAGATCATGGGGGACGCTGGGGAAAATGGGGAACGATGGGAAGATCATGGGGATGCTGGAGAAAATGGGGAACAGTGGGAAGATCATGGGGGACGCTGGTAAAAATGGGGAACGGTGGGAAGATCATGGGGGACGTTCGGGAAAATGGGGATCGATTGGAAGATCATGGGGATGCTGGGGAAAATTGGTAACGGTGGGAAGATCATGGGGGATGGTGGGGAAAATGGTGAACGGTGGGAATATCGTGGGGGATGCTGGGAAAAAGAGGTATGGTGGGAAGATCATGGGGACGCTGGGGAAAATTGGGAACGATGGGAAGATCATGGGGGACGCTGAGGAAAATGGGGAATGATGGGAAGATCATGGGAGACGCTGGGAACGATGGGAAGATCATGGTGGACGGTGGGGAAAATGGGGAACGGTGGGAATATCATGGGGGATGCTGGGAAAAAGGGGAACGGTGGGAAGATCATGGGGGACGCTGGGGAAAATGGGGAACGATGGGAAGATCATGGGGGACGCTGGGGAAAATGGGGAATGCTAGGAAGATCATGGGGGACGCTGGGGAAATGGGGAATGCTGGGAAGATCATGGGGGACACTGGGGAAAATGGGGAACGCTGGGAAGATCATGGTGGACGCTGGGGAAAAAGGGGAACGATGGGAAGATCATGGGGGATGCTGGGGAAAATGGGGAATGCTGGGAAGATCATGGGGGACGCTGGGGAAAATGGGGACCGATGGGAAGATCATGGGGGATGCTGGGGAAAATGGGGAATGCTGGGAAGATCATGGGGGATGCTGGGGAAAATGGGGAACAATGGGATTATCATGGGGACACTGGAGAATATGGGGAATGGTGGGAAGATCATGGGTGACACTGGTAAAAAGGGGGAACGGTGGGAAGATCATGGGGGACGCTGGGGAAAATGGGGAATGGTGGGAAGATCAATGGGGACGCTGGGGAAAATGGGGAACGATGGGAAGGTCATGGGGACGCTTGGAAAAATGGGGAACGGTGGGAAAGGTCATGGGGGACGCTGGGAAAAATGGGGAACGGTGGGAAGATCATGGGGGACGCTGGAGAAAATGGGGAATGGTGGGAATATCATGGGGGACGCTGGGGAAAATGGGGATCGATTGGAAGATCATGGGGACACTGGAGAATATGGGGAATGGTGGGAAGATCATGGGTGACACTGCTAAAAATGGGGAACGGTGGGAAGATCATGGGGGATGCTGGGGTAAATGGGAACTGTGGGAAAATCATGGGGGACGCTGGGAAAAATGGGGAATGATGGGAAGATCATGGGGGACGCTGGGAAAAATGGGGAATGATGGGAAGATCATGGGGGATGCTGGGGCAATGGGGAACAATGGGAAGATCATGGGGGACGCTGGAGAAAATGGGGAATGGTGGGAAGATCATGGGGGACGCTGGGGAAAATGAGGAACGGTGGGAAGATCTTGGGGGACGCTGGTAAAAATGGGGAACGGTGGGAAGATCATGGGGGACGCTGGGGAAAATGGGGAACGATGGGAAGATCATGGGGGATGCTGGGGAAAATGGGGAACGGTGGGATGATCTTGGGGGATGCTGGGGGAAATGGGGATCGATTGGAAGATCATGGGGGACGCTGGGGAAAATGGGGAACGATGGGAAGATCATGGGGTGTAGAGGGAGAGGGGGTGGAGCTTGGCCTTGCAAGAGTTTGAGTTTACCATTCAGCACAAAAAGGGTAGTGAAAACAGCAATGCTGATGGACTTTCACGTCAGGACTATCCCTCTGAGACTGAGTTCTTTAAGGGTGCCAGCAGTGCCCCACTCCCCGTTAGGGCCAGTGGGCCACAGGTCACCCATTAAGAAGGGGAGGTGTAGAGGGAGAGGGGTTTGGCCCGGTACTAAAGGGGTTGCACCCCATATGGCCACCCCCTGACCTGACCAGGGAGGCAACGGGTTAACTGAACTGCGGTCCAGGAATGTGGTTTACACCTTGTCATGTCATAAAACTGTATGTTCCCCTGTTCCCATGTTTCATTATAATCCTGTATTTTAAAGATGTTTTAAAGTGCATTTCTGTATCTCCAGTTCTGGAGGTCGCAGAGAGTTGATATTTGGCCAATGTGTGGAGTTACTGTAGGCATTAAGAACTGGCAAATTTCAACCCACTGAGCCCACCAGAATGGAACTTATTAATATGTGTAGATATTAAAGTATATATGTATGGTATTTTGGATCTGCTCTGAAAATGCAGACCATCTGCTATGCTAATAGGTCATGAAGGGCAGCCGGCTGATTGAGCCTAAGCACTGTGATCAAAAGTTAACTGCCCTGATTGTTTACACTAAGTACTAATCAACAGACCAAGTACTAATCAACAGACTCTGCCACTCTAATCGTTACCTGAGGGTGGAGAATCATCAAACTGGAGTGGTTTGTAAGTGTTATGTCTACACCTACAAACAATGCAGATACTTCATTTGGTAGACTGGTCGTCGCCCCTGATTTAATTATGGGGCTACCCATAGAGTCCCAGTGCACATGGACTAATTAGCTGGGGGGCATGGGTTAATCTGTGTCTCCACGTTAGGGATTGGATACAGATAATTGTTCACCAATAGTCTGTATTCAATGTTAAGAATAGGGTTACACAGGTATATGAACTGTGTCAACCCTACAGTTTTTAGTTGTTCTTCTGATTCCACCTGGAATGTCAGTGGATTGCTGGAGAATTGCCAGCTGATACTTCTCCATCCCCCAACCCTAAGTAAGTGTTACATTCTTGCCTGTTAATTGTACTATATTGCTGTGTTCACCTTTTATAAGGAATAAATATATTTTATTATATCTAAGCCTCGTTCAGTTCAACCCAGATATTTGGTGTTCATTATATCTCGTCATAAACTACCGTGACAGGGGAACGCTGGGGAAAATAGGGAATGATGGGAAAATCATGGGGACGCTGGGGAAAATGGGGATCGATTGGAAGATCATGGGGGATGCTGGGGAAAATGGGGAACGATGGGAAGATCATGGGGGACGCTGGGGAAAATGGGGAACGATGAGAAGATCATGGGGGACGCTGGGGAAAATGGGGAACGATGGGAAGATCATGGGGGACGCTGGGGAAAATGGGGAACGATGGGAAGATCATGGGGGACGCTTGGGAAAAAGGGGGACGATCGGAAGATAATGGGGATGCTGGAGAAAATGGGGAACGATGAGAAGATTATGGGGGACGCTGGGGAAAATGGGGAACGATGGGAAGATCATGGGAGACGCTGGGAAAAATGGGGAACGATGGGAAGATCATGGGGGATGCTGGGGAAAATGGGGAACGATGGGAAGATCAAGGGGAAGCTGGGGAAAATGGGGAATGCGGGGGAAGATCAAGGGGGACGCTGGAGAACGATGGGAAGATCATGGGGCATGCTGGGGAAAATAGGGAATGATGGGAAGATCATGGGGGATAATGGGAAAAATGGGGAATGGGGGAAGATCATTAGGGATGCTGGGAACAATGGAGAACGATGGGAAGATCATGGGGGACGCTAGGGACAATAGAGAACGATGGGAAGATCATGGGGGATGCTGGGGAAAATGGGGAACGATGGGAAGATCATGGGGATGCTGGGGGAAATGGGGAATAATGAGAAGATCATGGGGGATGTTGGGGAAAATGGGGAATGATGGGAAGATCATGGGGATGCTGGGGAAAATGGGGATCGATTGGAAGATCATGGGGGACGCTGTGGAAAATGAGGAACAATGAGAAGATCATGGGGGACGTTGGGGAAAATGGGGAATGATGGGAAGATCATGGGGACGCTGGGGAAAATGGGGAATGATGGGAAGATCATAGGGGACGCTAGGGAAAATGGGGAACGATGGGAAGATTATGGGGGACGCTTGGGAAAATGGGGAACGATGGGAAGATCATGGGGATGCTGGGGAAAATGGGGAACAATGGTAAGATTATGGGGGGATGCTGGGGAAAATGGGGAACAATGGGAAGATCATGGGAGACGCTGGGAAAATTAGGGAACGATGGGAAGATCAAGGGGGGCGCTGGAGAACGATGGGAAGATCATGGGGGACGGTGGGGAAAATGGGGAACGGTGGGAATATCATGGGGGATGCTGGGAAAAAGGGGAACAGTGGGAAGATCATGGGGGACGCTTGGGAAAATGGGGAACAATGGGAAGATCATGGGGATGCTGGGGGAAATGGGGAACGATGGGAAGATTATGGGGGACGCTGGGAAAATGGGGAATGATGGGAAGATCAAGGGAGACGCTGGGAAAATGGGGAATGATGGGAAGATCATGGGGGAAGCTGGGGAAAATGGGGAACGATGGGAAGATCAAGGGGAAGCTGGGGAAAATGGGGAATGCGGGGAAGATCAAGGGGGACGCTGGAGAACGATTGGGAAGATCATGGGGGATGCTGGGAAAAATAGGGAATGATGGGAAGATCATGGGGGATGCTGGGAAAAATGGGGAACAGGGGGAAGATCATGGGGATGCTGGGGAAAATGGGGAACGATGGGAAGATCAAGGGGAAGCTGGGGGAAATGGGGAATGCGGGGAAGATCAAGGGGGACGCTGGAGAATGATTGGGAAGATCATGGAGGATGCTGGGAAAAATAGGGAATGATGGGAAGATCATGGGGGATGCTGGGAAAAATGGGGAACAGGGGGAAGATCATGGGGATGCTGGGGAAAATGGGGAACGATGGGAAGATCAAGGGGAAGCTGGGGGAAATGGGGAATGCGGGGAAGATCAAGGGGGACGCTGGAGAATGATTGTGAAGATCATGGAGGATGCTGGGGAAAATAGGGATTGATGGGAAGATCATGGGGGGGTGCTGGTAAAAATGGGGAACGGGGGGAAGATCATTGGGGATGCTGGGGACAATGTAGAACGATGGGAAGATCATGAGGGACGCTAGAGACAATGGAGTACGATGGGAAGATCATGGGGGACGCTGGGGAAAATGGGGAACGATGGGAAGATCATGGGGGACGCTGGGGAAAATGGGGAACGATGGGAAGATCATGGGGATGCTGGGGAAAATGGGGAACGATGGGAAGATCATGGGGACGCTGGGGAAAATGGGGAACGATGGGAAGATCATGGTGGACGCTTGGGAAAATGGGGAACGATGGGAAGATCATGGGGATGCTGGGGGAAATGGGGAACGATGGCAAGATTATGGGGGGATGCTGGGGAAAATGGGGAACGATGGGAAGATCATGGGAGATGCTGGGAAAAATGGGGAACGATGGGAAGATCAAGGGGGGCGCTGGAGAACGATGGGAAGATCATGGGGGATGCTGGGGAAAATGGGAATGATGGGAAGATCATGGGGGATGCTGGGAAAATGGGGAACGGGGGGAAGATCATTAGGGATGCTGGGGACAATGGAGAACAATGGAAAGATCATGGGGGATGCTAGGGACAATGGAGAACGATGGGAAGATCATGGGGGACGGTGGGGAAAATGGGGAACGGTGGGAATATCATGGGGGATGCTGGGAAAAAGGGGAACGGTGGGAAGATCATGGGGGACGCTTGGGAAAATGGGGAACAATGGGAAGATCATGGGGATGCTGGGGGAAATGGGGAACGATGGGAAGATTATGGGGGACGCTGGGAAAATGGGGAATGATGGGAAGATCAAGGGAGACGCTGGGAAAAATGGGGAATGATGGGAAGATCATGGGGACGCTGGAGAAAATGGGGAACGATGGGAAGATCATGGTGGACGCTGGAGAAATGGGGAACGATGGGAAGATCATGGGAGACGCTGGGGTAAATGGGGAACAATGGGAAGATCATGGGGATGCTGGGGAAAATGGGGAACGATGGGAAGATCATGGGGATGCTGGGGAAAATGGGGAACGATGGGAAGATCATGGTGGACGCTGGAGAAAATGGAGAATGATGGGAAGATCATGGGGGACACTGGGGTAAATGGGAATAATGGGAAGATCATGGGGGACGCTGGGGAAAATGGGGAACGATGGAAAGATCATGGGTGATGCAGGGGAAAATGGGGAACGGTGGGAAGATCATGGGGGACGCAGGGGGAAATGGGGAACGGTGGGATGATCATGGGGGATGCTGGGGAAAATGGGGAATGATGGGAAGATCATGGGGGATGCTGGGAAAAATGGGGAACGGTGGGAAGATCATGGGGGATGCTGGGAAAAATGGGGAATGGTGGGAAGATCATGGGGGATGCTGGGAAAAATGGGGAAAGGTAGGAAGATAATGGGGGACACTGGGGAAAATGGGGATCAATTGGAAGATCATGAGGACGCTGGGGAAAATGGGAACGATGGGAAGATCATGGGGGACGCTGGGGAAAATGGGGAACGCTGGGAATGATGGGAAGATCATGGGGACTCTGGGGAAAATGGGGATCGATTGGAAGATCATAGGGGACGCTGGGGAAAATGGGGAACGATGGGAAGATCATGGGGGATGGTGGGTAAAATGGGGAATGTTGGGAATATCATGGGGGATGCTGGGAAAAAGGGGAATGGTGGGAAGATCATGGGGGATGCTGGGGAAAATGAGGAACGATGGGAATATCATGCGGACGCTGGGGAAAATGGGGAACGATGGGAAGATCATGGTGGACGCTGGGAAAATGGGGAACGATGGGAAGATCATGGTGGACGCTGGGGAAAATGGGGAATGATGGGAAGATCATGGGGGACGCTGGGGAAAATGGGAAACGATGGGAAGATCATGGGGATGCTGGGGAAAATGGGGAATGATGGGAAGATCATGGGGGACACTGGGGAAATGGGGAATGATGGGAAGATCATGGGGGACGGTGGGGAAAATGGGGAACGCTGGGAATATCATGGGGGATGCTGCGAAAAAGGGGAACGGTGGGAAGATCATGGGGACGCTGGGGAAAATGGGTAACGGTGGGAAGATCATGGGGGATGCTTGGGAAAATGGGGAACGATGGGAAGATCATGGGGATGCTTGGGAAAATGGGGAACGATGGGAAGATCATGGGGGACGCTGGGAAAAATGGAGAATGCGGGGAAGATCAAGGGGGACGCTGGAGAACGATGGGAAGATCATGGGGGATGCTGGGAAAAATGGGGAACGATGGGAAGATCATTAGGGATGCTGGGGACAATGGAGAACGATGGGAAGATCATGGGGAACGATGGGAAGATCATGGGGACGCTGGGGGAAATGGGGAACGATGGGAAGATCATGGTGGACGCTGGGGAAAATGGGGAACGGTGGTAAGATTATGTGGGACGCTGGTAAAAATGGGGAATGGTAGGAAGATCATGGGGGATGCTGGGGAAAATGGGGAACGATGGGAAGATCATGGGGATGCTGGGGAAAATGGGGTTAGATGGGAAGATCATGGGAGACGCTGGGAATGATGGGAAGATCATGGGGACACTGGGGAAAATGGGGATCGATTGGAAGATCATGGGGGACGCTGGGGAAAATGGGGAATGATGGGAAGAACATGGGGGACGGTGGGGAAAATGGGGAACGGTGGGAATATCATGGGGGATGCTGGGAAAAAGGGGATCGGTGGGAAGATCATGGGGACGCTGGGGAAAATGGGGAATGATGGGAAGATCATGGGATGCTGGGGTAAATGGGGAATGATGGGAAGATCATGGGGACGCTGGGGAAAATGGGGAACGATGGGAAGATCATGGGGGATGCTAGGGAAAATGGGGAACGATGGGAAGATCAAGGGGAAGCTGGGGAAAATGGGGAATGCGGGGAAGATCAAGGAGGATGCTGGAGAACGAGGGGAAGATCATGGAGGATGCTGGGGAAAATAGGGAATGATGGGAAGATGATGGGGACATTGGGGAAAATGGGGAACGATGGGAAGATCATGGTGGACGCTGGGGAAAATGGGGACTGATGGGAAGATTATGGGGGACGCTGGGAAAAATGAGGAACAATGGGAAGATCATGGGGATGCTGGGGAAAATGGGGAACGATGGGAAGATCATGGGGATGCTGGGGAAAATGGGGAACGATGGGAAGATCATTGGGGACGCTGGAGAAAATGGGGAACGATGGGAAGATCATGGGGGAACTGGGGTAAATGGGAATGATGGGAAGATCATGGGGGATGCAGGGGAAAATGGGGAACGATGGGAAGATCGTGTGGGACGCAAGGAAAAATGGGGAATGGTGGGATGATCATGGGGGACCCTGGTAAAAATGGGGAACGGTGGGAAGATCATGGGGGACGCTGGGGAAAATGGGGAACGGTGGGAAGATCATGGGGGACACTGGGAAAAATGGGGAACGGTGGGAAGGTCATGGGGGACGCTGGGAAAAATGGGGAATGGTGTGAAGATGATGGGGGATGCTGGGAAAAAGGGGAACGGTGGGAAGATCATGGGGACGCTGGGGAAAATGGGGAACGGTGGGAAGAACATGGGGGATGCTTGGGAAAATGGGGAACAATGGGAAGATCATGGGGGATGCTGGGGAAAATGGGGAACGATGGGAAGATCATGGGGATGCTGGGAAAAATGGGGAATGCGGGGAAGATCAAGGGGGAAGCTGGAGAAAGATGGGAAGATCATGGGGGATGCTGGGGAAAATAGGGAATGATGGGAAGATCATGGGGGACGCTGGGAAAAATGGGGAACGATGGGAAGATCATTAGGGATGCTGGGAAAAAGGGGAATGGTGGGAAGGTCATGGGGACGCTGGGGAAAATGGGGAGCGATGGGAAGATCATGGGGGACGCTTGGGAAAATGGGGAACGGTGGGAAGATCATGGGGGATGCTTGGGAAAATGGAGAACGGTGGGAAGATCATGGGGACGCTGGGGAAAATGGGGAATGGTGGGAAGATCATGGGGGATGCTTGGGAAAATGGAGAACGATGGTAAGATCATGGGGATGCTGGGGAAAATGGGGAACGATGGGAAGATCATGGGGGACGCTGGGAAAAATGGGGAATGCGAGGAAGATCAAGGGGACGCTGGAGAACGATGGGAAGATCATGGGGGATGCTGGGGAAAATAGGGAATGATGGGAAGATCATGGGGGACGCTGGGAAAAATGGGGAACGATGGGAAGATCATTAGGGATGCTGGGAAAAAGGGGAATGGTGGGAAGATCATGGGGACGCTGGTGAAAATGGGGAGCGATGGGAAGATCATGGGGGACGCTTGGGAAAATGGGGAACGGTGGGAAGATCATGGGGGATGCTGGGGAAAATGGAGAACGATGGGAAGATCATGGGGGACGCTGGGAAAAATGGGGAATGCGAGGAAGATCAAGGGGACACTGGAGAACGATGGGAAGATCATGGGGGATGCTGGGGAAAATGGGGAACGATGGGAATATCATGGGGGACGCTGGGAAAAATGGGGAACAATGGGAAGATCATGGGGGATGCTGGGAAAAAGGGGATCGGTTGGAAGATCAAGGGGACGCTGGGGAAAATGGGGAACGGTGGGAAGATCATGGGTGACGCTGGGGAAAATGGGGATCGATTGGAAGATCATGGGGACGCTGGGGAAAATGGGGAACGATGGGAAGATCATGGGGGACGCTGGGGAAAATGGGGAATGATGGGAAGATCATGGAAGACGCTGGGAACGATGGGAAGATCATGGTGGACAGTGGGGAAAATGGGGAATGGTGGGAATATCATGGGGGATGCTGGGAAAAAGGGGAACGGTGGGAAGATCATGGGGGACACTGGGGAAAATGGGGAACGATGGGAAGATCATGGGGGACGCTGGGGAAAATGGGGAATGCTGGGAAGATCATGGGGGATGCTGGGGAAAATGGGGAATGCTGGGAAGATCATGGGGGACACTGGGGAAAATGGGGACCGATGGGAAGATCATGGGGGATGCTGGGGAAAATGGGGAATGCTGGGAAGATCATGGGGGATGCTGGGGAAAATGGGGAACGATGGGAAGATCATGGGGGATGCTCTGGAAAATGGGGAACGAAGGGAAGATCATGGGGGACGCTGGGCAAATGGGGAACGATGGGAAAATCATGGGGGACACTGGAGAAAATGAGGAACGATGGGATGATCATGGGGACACTGGAGAATATGGGGAATGGTGGGAAGATCATGGGTTACACTGGTAAAAATGGGGAATGGTGGGAAGATCATGGGGGACGCTGGGGAAAATGGGGAACGGTGGGAAGTTCAATGGGGACGCTGGGGAAAATGGGGAACGATGGGAAGATCATGGGGGACGCTGGGAAAAATGGGGACCGGTGGGAAGGTCATGGGGGACGCTGGGAAAATGGGGAACGGTGGGAATCTCATGGGGGATGCTGGGGTAAATGGGAACTGTGGGAAAATCATGGGGGACGCTGGGGAAAATGGGGAACGATGGGAAGATCATGGGGGACGCTGGGGAAAATGGGGAATGATGGGAAGATCATGGGGGATGCTGGGGAAAATGGGGAACGATGGGAAGAACATGGGGGACGCTGGAGAAAATGGGGAATGGTGGGAAGATCATGGGGGAAGCTGGGGAAATGGGGATCGATTGGAAGATCATGGGGACGCTGGGGAAAATGGGGAACGATGGGAAGATCATGGGGGACGCTGGGGAAAATGGGGAATAATGGGAAGATCATGGGAGACGCTGGGAACGATGGGAAGATCATGGGGGAGGGTGGGGAAAATGGGGAACGGTGGGAATATCATGGGGGATGCTGGGAAAAAGGGGAACAGTGGGAAGATCATGGGGACGCTGGGGAAAATTGGGAACAATGGGAAGATCATGGGGGACGCTTGGGAAAATGGGGAACGGTGGGAAGATCATGGGGGACGCTTTGGAAAATTGGGAACGATGGGAAGATCATGGGGGATGCTGGGGAAAATGGGGAATGCAGGGAAGATCAAGGGGGATGCTGGGGAAAATGGGGAATGCAGGGAAGATCAAGGGGGATGCTGGGAAAAATGGGGAACGATGGGAAGATCAAGGGGAAGCTGGGGAAAATGGGGAATGCAGGGAAGATCAAGGGGGATGCTGGGAAAAATGGGGAACGATGGGAAGATCATTGGGAATGCTAGGGACAATGGAGAACGATGGGAAGATCATAGGGGACGCTAGGGACAATGGAGAACGATGGGAAGGTCATGGGGCCGCTGGGGAAAATGGGGAATGATGGGAAGATCATGGGGGATGCTTGGGAAAATGGGGAACGATGGGAAGATCATGGGGATGCTGGGGAAAATGGGGAACGATGGGAAGATCATGGGAGATGCTGGGAAAAATGGAGAACGATGGGAAGATCATGGGGGACGCTGGGAAAAATGGAGAACGATGGGAAGATCATGGGGGACGCTGGGGAAAATGGGGAAAGATCGGAAAATCATGGGGGATGTTGGGGAAAATGGGGAACGATGGGAATATCATGGAGGACCCTGGAGAAAATGGGGAATGCTGGGAATATCATGGGGGACGCTAGAGAAAATAGGGAACAATGGGAAGATCATGGGGGACGCTGGGGAAAATGGGGAACAATGGAAAGATCATGGGGGACGCTGGGGAAAATGGGGAATGCTGGGAAGATCATGGGGGACGCTGGGGAAAATGTTGAACGCTGGGAAGATCATGGGGACGCTGGGGAAAATGGGGAATGGTGGGAAGATCATGGGGGATGCTGGGGAAATTTGGGAACGATGGGAAGATCATGGGGGACGCTGGGGAAAATGGGGAAAGATGTGAAGATCATGGGGGATGCTGGGGAAAATGGGGAACGATGGGAAGATCATGGGGGATGCTGGAGAAAATGGGGAATGATGGGATGATCATGGGGACACTGGAGAATATGGGGAATGGTGGGAAGATCATGGGGGATGCTGGGGAAAATGGGGAACGATGGGAAGATCATGGGGGACGCTGGGGAAAATGGGGAACGATGGGAAGATCATGGGGGATGCTTGGGAAAATGGGGAACGATGGGAAGATCATGGGGATGCTGGGGAAAATGGGGAACGATGGGAAGATCATGGGAGACGCTGGGAAAAATGGGGAACGATGGGAAGATCATGGGGGATGCTGGGGAAAATGGGGAACGATGGGAAGATCAAGGGGAAGCTGGGGAAAATGGGGAATGCGGGGGAAGATCAAGGGGGACGCTGGAGAACGATGGGAAGATCATGGGGCATGCTGGGGAAAATAGGGAATGATGGGAAGATCATGGGGGATAATGGGAAAAATGGGGAATGGGGGAAGATCATTAGGGATGCTGGGAACAATGGAGAACGATGGGAAGATCATGGGGGACGCTAGGGACAATAGAGAACGATGGGAAGATCATGGGGGATGCTGGGGAAAATGGGGAACGATGGGAAGATCATGGGGATGCTGGGGAAAATGGGGAACGATGGGAAGATCATGGGGGACGCTGGGGAAAATGGGGAATGCTGGGAAGATCATGGGGGACGCTGGGGAAAATGTTGAACGCTGGGAAGATCATGGGGACGCTGGGGAAAATGGGGAATGGTGGGAAGATCATGGGGGATGCTGGGGAAAATGGGGAACGATGGGAAGATCATGGGGGACGCTGGGGAAAATGGGGAACGATGGGAAGATCATGGGGGACGCTGGGGAAAATGGGGAATGCTGGGAAGATCATGGGGGACGCTGGGGAAAATGTTGAACGCTGGGAAGATCATGGGGACGCTGGGGAAAATGGGGAATGCTGGGAAGATCATGGGGGACGCTGGGGAAAATGTTGAACGCTGGGAAGATCATGGGGACGCTGGGGAAAATGGGGAACGATGGGAAGATCATGGGGGACGCTGGGGAAAATGGGGAAAGATGTGAAGATCATGGGGGATGCTGGGGAAAATGGGGAACGATGGGAAGATCATGGGGGATGCTGGAGAAAATGGGGAACGATGGGATGATCATGGGGACACTGGAGAATATGGGGAATGGTGGGAAGATCATGGGGGATGCTGGGGAAAATGGGGAACGATGGGAAGATCATGGGGGACGCTGGGGAAAATGGGGAACGATGGGAAGATCATGGGGGATGCTTGGGAAAATGGGGAACGATGGGAAGATCATGGGGATGCTGGGGAAAATGGGGAACGATGGGAAGATCATGGGAGACGCTGGGAAAAATGGGGAACGATGGGAAGATCATGGGGGATGCTGGGGAAAATGGGGAACGATGGGAAGATCAAGGGGAAGCTGGGGAAAATGGGGAATGCGGGGGAAGATCAAGGGGGACGCTGGAGAACGATGGGAAGATCATGGGGCATGCTGGGGAAAATAGGGAATGATGGGAAGATCATGGGGGATAATGGGAAAAATGGGGAATGGGGGAAGATCATTAGGGATGCTGGGAACAATGGAGAACGATGGGAAGATCATGGGGGACGCTAGGGACAATAGAGAACGATGGGAAGATCATGGGGGATGCTGGGGAAAATGGGGAACGATGGGAAGATCATGGGGATGCTGGGGAAAATGGGGAACGATGGGAAGATCATGGGGGACGCTGGGGAAAATGGGGAATAATGAGAAGATCATGGGGGATGTTGGGGAAAATGGGGAATGATGGGAAGATCATGGGGATGCTGGGGAAAATGGGGATAGATTGGAAGATCATGGGGGACGCTGTGGAAAATGGGGAACAATGAGAAGATCATGGGGGACGTTGGGGAAAATGGGGAATGATGGGAAGATCATGGGGACGCTGGGGAAAATGGGGAATGATGGGAAGATCATAGGGGACGCTAGGGAAAATGGGGAACGATGGGAAGATTATGGGGGACGCTGGGGAAAATGGGGAACGATGGTAAGATTATGGGGGGATGCTGGGGAAAATGGGGAACAATGGGAAGATCATGGGAGACGCTGGGAAAATTGGGGAACGATGGGAAGATCAAGGGGGGCGCTGGAGAACGATGGGAAGATCATGGGGGATGGTGGGGAAAATGGGGAACGGTGGGAATATCATGGGGGATGCTGGGAAAAAGGGGAACAGTGGGAAGATCATGGGGGACGCTTGGGAAAATGGGGAACAATGGGAAGATCATGGGGATGCTGGGGGAAATGGGGAACGATGGGAAGATTATGGGGGACGCTGGGAAAATGGGGAATGATGGGAAGATCAAGGGAGACGCTGGGAAAATGGGAAATGATGGGAAGATCATGGGGGAAGCTGGGGAAAATGGGGAACGATGGGAAGATCAAGGGGAAGCTGGGGAAAATGGGGAATGCGGGGAAGATCAAGGGGGACGCTGGAGAACGATTGGGAAGATCATGGGGGATGCTGGGAAAAATAGGGAATGATGGGAAGATCATGGGGGATGCTGGGAAAAATGGGGAACAGGGGGAAGATCATGGGGATGCTGGGGAAAATGGGGAACGATGGGAAGATCAAGGGGAAGCTGGGGGAAATGGGGAATGCGGGGAAGATCAAGGGGGATGCTGGAGAATGATTGGGAAGATCATGGAGGATGCTGGGAAAAATAGGGAATGATGGGAAGATCATGGGGGATGCTGGGAAAAATGGGGAACAGGGGGAAGATCATGGGGATGCTGGGGAAAATGGGGAACGATGGGAAGATCAAGGGGAAGCTGGGGGAAATGGGGAATGCGGGGAAGATCAAGGGGGACGCTGGAGAATGATTGGGAAGATCATGGAGGATGCTGGGGAAAATAGGGATTGATGGGTAGATCATGGGGGGTGCTGGTAAAAATGGGGAACGGGGGGAAGATCATTGGGGATGCTGGGGACAATGTAGAACGATGGGAAGATCATGAGGGACGCTAGAGACAATGGAGTACGATGGGAAGATCATGGGGGACGCTGGGGAAAATGGGGAACGATGGGAAGATCATGGGGGACGCTGGGGAAAATGGGGAACGATGGGAAGATCATGGGGATGCTGGGGAAAATGGGGAACAATGGGAAGATCATGGGGACGCTGGGGAAAATGGGGAACGATGGGAAGATCATGGTGGACGCTTGGGAAAATGGGGAACGATGGGAAGATCATGGGGATGCTGGGGAAAATGGGGAACGATGGCAAGATTATGGGGGGATGCTGGGGAAAATGGGGAACGATGGGAAGATCATGGGAGACGCTGGGAAAAAAGGGGAACGATGGGAAGATCAAGGGGGGCGCTGGAGAACGATGGGAAGATCATGGGGGATGCTGGGGAAAATGGGAATGATGGGAAGATCATGGGGGATGCTGGGAAAATGGGGAACGGGGGGAAGATCATTAGGGATGCTAGGGACAATGGAGAACAATGGAAAGATCATGGGGGATGCTAGGGACAATGGAGAACGATGGGAAGATCATGGGGGACGGTGGGGAAAATGGGGAACGGTGGGAATATCATGGGGGATGCTGGGAAAAAGGGGAACGGTGGGAAGATCATGGGGGACGCTTGGGAAAATGGGGAACAATGGGAAGATCATGGGGATGCTGGGGGAAATGGGGAACGATGGGAAGATTATGGGGGACGCTGGGAAAATGGGGAATGATGGGAAGATCAAGGGAGACGCTGGGAAAAATGGGGAATGATGGGAAGATCATGGGGACGCTGGAGAAAATGGGGAACGATGGGAAGATCATGGTGGACGCTGGAGAAATGGAGAACGATGGGAAGATCATGGGAGACGCTGGGGTAAATGGGGAACAATGGGAAGATCATGGGGATGCTGGGGAAAATGGGGAACGATGGGAAGATCATGGGGACGCTGGGGAAAATGGGGAACGATGGGAAGATCATGGTGGACGCTGGAGAAAATGGAGAATGATGGGAAGATCATGGGGGACACTGGGGTAAATGGGAATAATGGTGAAGATCATGGGGGACGCTGGGGAAAATGGGGAACGATGGAAAGATCATGGGGGATGCAGGGGAAAATGGGGAACGGTGGGAAGATCATGGGGGACGCAGGGGGAAATGGGGAACGGTGGGATGATCATGGGGGATGCTGGGGAAAATGGGGAATGATGGGAAGATCATGGGGGATGCTGGGAAAAATGGGGAATGGTGGGAAGATCATGGGGGATGCTGGGAAAAATGGGGAACGGTGGGAATATAATGGGGGACACTGGGGAAAATGGGGATCAATTGGAAGATCATGAGGACGCTGGGGAAAATGGGAACGATGGGAAGATCATGGGGGACGCTGGGGAAAATGGGGAACGCTGGGAATGATGGGAAGATCATGGGGACTCTGGGGAAAATGGGGATCGATTGGAAGATCATAGGGGACGCTGGGGAAAATGGGGAACGATGGGAAGATCATGGGGGATGGTGGGTAAAATGGGGAATGTTGGGAATATCATGGGGGATGCTGGGAAAAAGGGGAATGGTGGGAAGATCATGGGGGATGCTGGGGAAAATGGGGAACGATGGGAATATCATGCGGACGCTGGGGAAATGGGGAACGATGGGAAGATCATGGTGGACGCTGGGAAAATGGGGAACGATGGGAAGATCATGGTGGACGCTGGGGAAAATGGGGAATGATGGGAAGATCATGGGGGACGCTGGGGAAAATGGGAAACGATGGGAAGATCATGGGGATGCTGGGGAAAATGGGGAATGATGGGAAGATCATGGGGGACACTGGGGAAATGGGGAATGATGGGAAGATCATGGGGGACGGTGGGGAAAATGGGGAACGCTGGGAATATCATGGGGGATGCTGCGAAAAAGGGGAACGGTGGGAAGATCATGGGGACGCTGGGGAAAATGGGTAACGGTGGGAAGATCATGGGGGATGCTTGGGAAAATGGGGAACGATGGGAAGATCATGGGGATGCTTGGGAAAATGGGGAACGATGGGAAGATCATGGGGGACGCTGGGAAAAATGGAGAATGCGGGGAAGATCAAGGGGGACGCTGGGGAAAATGTTGAACGCTGGGAAGATCATGGGGACGCTGGGGAAAATGGGGAATGGTGGGAAGATCATGGGGGATGCTGGGGGAAATGGGGAACGATGGGAAGATCATGGGGGACGCTGGGGAAAATGGGGAACGATGGGAAGATCATGGGGGACGCTGGGGAAAATGGGGAATGCTGGGAAGATCATGGGGGACGCTGGGGAAAATGTTGAACGCTGGGAAGATCATGGGGACGCTGGGGAAAATGGGGAATGCTGGGAAGATCATGGGGGACGCTGGGGAAAATGTTGAACGCTGGGAAGATCATGGGGACGCTGGGGAAAATGGGGAACGATGGGAAGATCATGGGGGACGCTGGGGAAAATGGGGAAAGATGTGAAGATCATGGGGGATGCTGGGGAAAATGGGGAACGATGGGAAGATCATGGGGGATGCTGGAGAAAATGGGGAACGATGGGATGATCATGGGGACACTGGAGAATATGGGGAATGGTGGGAAGATCATGGGGGATGCTGGGGAAAATGGGGAACGATGGGAAGATCATGGGGGACGCTGGGGAAAATGGGGAACGATGGGAAGATCATGGGGGATGCTTGGGAAAATGGGGAACGATGGGAAGATCATGGGGATGCTGGGGAAAATGGGGAACGATGGGAAGATCATGGGAGACGCTGGGAAAAATGGGGAACGATGGGAAGATCATGGGGGATGCTGGGGAAAATGGGGAACGATGGGAAGATCAAGGGGAAGCTGGGGAAAATGGGGAATGCGGGGGAAGATCAAGGGGGACGCTGGAGAACGATGGGAAGATCATGGGGCATGCTGGGGAAAATAGGGAATGATGGGAAGATCATGGGGGATAATGGGAAAAATGGGGAATGGGGGAAGATCATTAGGGATGCTGGGAACAATGGAGAACGATGGGAAGATCATGGGGGACGCTAGGGACAATAGAGAACGATGGGAAGATCATGGGGGATGCTGGGGAAAATGGGGAACGATGGGAAGATCATGGGGATGCTGGGGAAAATGGGGAACGATGGGAAGATCATGGGGGACGCTGGGGAAAATGGGGAATAATGAGAAGATCATGGGGGATGTTGGGGAAAATGGGGAATGATGGGAAGATCATGGGGATGCTGGGGAAAATGGGGATCGATTGGAAGATCATGGGGGACGCTGTGGAAAATGGGGAACAATGAGAAGATCATGGGGGACGTTGGGGAAAATGGGGAATGATGGGAAGATCATGGGGACGCTGGGGAAAATGGGGAATGATGGGAAGATCATAGGGGACGCTAGGGAAAATGGGGAATGATGGGAAGATTATGGGGGACGCTGGGGAAAATGGGGAACGATGGTAAGATTATGGGGGGATGCTGGGGAAAATGGGGAACAATGGGAAGATCATGGGAGACGCTGGGAAAATTGGGGAACGATGGGAAGATCAAGGGGGGCGCTGGAGAACGATGGGAAGATCATGGGGGATGGTGGGGAAAATGGGGAACGGTGGGAATATCATGGGGGATGCTGGGAAAAAGGGGAACAGTGGGAAGATCATGGGGGACGCTTGGGAAAATGGGGAACAATGGGAAGATCATGGGGATGCTGGGGGAAATGGGGAACGATGGGAAGATTATGGGGGACGCTGGGAAAATGGGGAATGATGGGAAGATCAAGGGAGACGCTGGGAAAATGGGAAATGATGGGAAGATCATGGGGGAAGCTGGGGAAAATGGGGAACGATGGGAAGATCAAGGGGAAGCTGGGGAAAATGGGGAATGCGGGGAAGATCAAGGGGGACGCTGGAGAACGATTGGGAAGATCATGGGGGATGCTGGGAAAAATAGGGAATGATGGGAAGATCATGGGGGATGCTGGGAAAAATGGGGAACAGGGGGAAGATCATGGGGATGCTGGGGAAAATGGGGAACGATGGGAAGATCAAGGGGAAGCTGGGGGAAATGGGGAATGCGGGGAAGATCAAGGGGGATGCTGGAGAATGATTGGGAAGATCATGGAGGATGCTGGGAAAAATAGGGAATGATGGGAAGATCATGGGGGATGCTGGGAAAAATGGGGAACAGGGGGAAGATCATGGGGATGCTGGGGAAAATGGGGAACGATGGGAAGATCAAGGGGAAGCTGGGGGAAATGGGGAATGCGGGGAAGATCAAGGGGGACGCTGGAGAATGATTGGGAAGATCATGGAGGATGCTGGGGAAAATAGGGATTGATGGGTAGATCATGGGGGGTGCTGGTAAAAATGGGGAACGGGGGGAAGATCATTGGGGATGCTGGGGACAATGTAGAACGATGGGAAGATCATGAGGGACGCTAGAGACAATGGAGTACGATGGGAAGATCATGGGGGACGCTGGGGAAAATGGGGAACGATGGGAAGATCATGGGGGACGCTGGGGAAAATGGGGAACGATGGGAAGATCATGGGGATGCTGGGGAAAATGGGGAACAATGGGAAGATCATGGGGACGCTGGGGAAAATGGGGAACGATGGGAAGATCATGGTGGGCGCTTGGGAAAATGGGGAACGATGGGAAGATCATGGGGATGCTGGGGAAAATGGGGAACGATGGCAAGATTATGGGGGGATGCTGGGGAAAATGGGGAACGATAGGAAGATCATGGGAGACGCTGGGAAAAATGGGGAACGATGGGAAGATCAAGGGGGGCGCTGGAGAACGATGGGAAGATCATGGGGGATGCTGGGGAAAATGGGAATGATGGGAAGATCATGGGGGATGCTGGGAAAATGGGGAACGGGGGGAAGATCATTAGGGATGCTAGGGACAATGGAGAACAATGGAAAGATCATGGGGGATGCTAGGGACAATGGAGAACGATGGGAAGATCATGGGGGACGGTGGGGAAAATGGGGAACGGTGGGAATATCATGGGGGATGCTGGGAAAAAGGGGAACGGTGGGAAGATCATGGGGGACGCTTGGGAAAATGGGGAACAATGGGAAGATCATGGGGATGCTGGGGGAAATGGGGAACGATGGGAAGATTATGGGGGACGCTGGGAAAATGGGGAATGATGGGAAGATCAAGGGAGACGCTGGGAAAAATGGGGAATGATGGGAAGATCATGGGGACGCTGGAGAAAATGGGGAACGATGGGAAGATCATGGTGGACGCTGGAGAAATGGAGAACGATGGGAAGATCATGGGAGACGCTGGGGTAAATGGGGAACAATGGGAAGATCATGGGGATGCTGGGGAAAATGGGGAACGATGGGAAGATCATGGGGACGCTGGGGAAAATGGGGAACGATGGGAAGATCATGGTGGACGCTGGAGAAAATGGAGAATGATGGGAAGATCATGGGGGACACTGGGGTAAATGGGAATAATGGTGAAGATCATGGGGGACGCTGGGGAAAATGGGGAACGATGGAAAGATCATGGGGGATGCAGGGGAAAATGGGGAACGGTGGGAAGATCATGGGGGACGCAGGGGGAAATGGGGAACGGTGGGATGATCATGGGGGATGCTGGGGAAAATGGGGAATGATGGGAAGATCATGGGGGATGCTGGGAAAAATGGGGAATGGTGGGAAGATCATGGGGGATGCTGGGAAAAATGGGGAACGGTGGGAATATAATGGGGGACACTGGGGAAAATGGGGATCAATTGGAAGATCATGAGGACGCTGGGGAAAATGGGAACGATGGGAAGATCATGGGGGACGCTGGGGAAAATGGGGAACGCTGGGAATGATGGGAAGATCATGGGGACTCTGGGGAAAATGGGGATCGATTGGAAGATCATAGGGGACGCTGGGGAAAATGGGGAACGATGGGAAGATCATGGGGGATGGTGGGTAAAATGGGGAATGTTGGGAATATCATGGGGGATGCTGGGAAAAAGGGGAATGGTGGGAAGATCATGGGGGATGCTGGGGAAAATGGGGAACGATGGGAATATCATGCGGACGCTGGGGAAATGGGGAACGATGGGAAGATCATGGTGGACGCTGGGAAAATGGGGAACGATGGGAAGATCATGGTGGACGCTGGGGAAAATGGGGAATGATGGGAAGATCATGGGGGACGCTGGGGAAAATGGGAAACGATGGGAAGATCATGGGGATGCTGGGGAAAATGGGGAATGATGGGAAGATCATGGGGGACACTGGGGAAATGGGGAATGATGGGAAGATCATGGGGGACGGTGGGGAAAATGGGAAACGCTGGGAATATCATGGGGGATGCTGCGAAAAAGGGGAACGGTGGGAAGATCATGGGGACGCTGGGGAAAATGGGTAACGGTGGGAAGATCATGGGGGATGCTTGGGAAAATGGGGAACGATGGGAAGATCATGGGGATGCTTGGGAAAATGGGGAACGATGGGAAGATCATGGGGGACGCTGGGAAAAATGGAGAATGCGGGGAAGATCAAGGGGGACGCTGGAGAACGATGGGAAGATCACGGGGGATGCTGGGGAAAATAGGGAATGATGGGAAGATCATGGGGGACGCTGGGAAAAATGGGGAATGCGGGGAAGATCAAGGGGGACGCTGGAGAACGATGGGAAGATCATTAGGGATGCTGGGGACAATGGAGAACGATGGGAAGATCATGGGGAACGATGGGAAGATCATGGGGACGCTGGGGGAAATGGGGAACGATGGGAAGATCATGGTGGACGCTGGGGAAAATGGGGAACGGTGGTAAGATTATGTGGGACGCTGGTAAAAATGGGGAATGGTAGGAAGATCATGGGGGATGCGGGGGAAAATGGGGAACGATGGGAAGATCATGGGGATGCTGGGGAAAATGGGGAATGATGGGAAGATCATGGGGACACTGGGGAAAATGGGGATCGATTGGAAGATCATGGGGGACGCTGGGGAAAATGGGGAATGATGGGAAGAACATGGGGGATGGTGGGGAAAATGGGGAACGGTGGGAATATCATGGGGGATGCTGGGAAAATGGGGAATGATGGGAAGATCATGGGGACGCTGGGGTAAATGGGGAATGATGGGAAGATCATGGGGACGCTGGGGAAAATGGGGAACGATGGGAAGATCATGGGGGATGCTAGGGAAAATGGGGAACGATGGGAAGATCAAGGGGAAGCTGGGGAAAATGGGGAATGCGGGGAAGATCAAGGAGGATGCTGGAGAACGAGGGGAAGATCATGGAGGATGCTGGGGAAAATAGGGAATGATGGGAAGATGATGGGGACATTGGGGAAAATGGGGAACGATGGGAAGATCATGGTGGACGCTGGGGAAAATGGGGACTGATGGGAAGATTATGGGGGACGCTGGGAAAAATGAGGAACAATGGGAAGATCATGGGGATGCTGGGGAAAATGGGGAACGATGGGAAGATCATGGGGATGCTGGGGAAAATGGGGAACGATGGGAAGATCATTGGGGACGCTGGAGAAAATGGGGAACGATGGGAAGATCATGGGGGAACTGGGGTAAATGTGAATGATGGGAAGATCATGGGGGATGCAGGGGAAAATGGGGAACGATGGGAAGATCGTGTGGGACGCAAGGGAAAATGGGGAATGGTGGGATGATCATGGGGGACCCTGGTAAAAATGGGGAACGGTGGGAAGATCATGGGGGACGCTGGGGAAAATGGGGAACGGTGGGAAGATCATGGGGGACACTGTTAAAAATGGGGAACGGTGGGAAGGTCATGGGGGACGCTGGGAAAAATGGGGAATGGTGTGAAGATGATGGGGGATGCTGGGAAAAAGGGGAACGGTGGGAAGATCATGGGGACGCTGGGGAAAATGGGGAACGGTGGGAAGAACATGGGGGATGCTTGGGAAAATGGGGAACAATGGGAAGATCATGGGGGATGCTGGGGAAAATGGGGAACGATGGGAAGATCATGGGGATGCTGGGAAAAATGGGGAATGCGGGGAAGATCAAGGGGGAAGCTGGAGAAAGATGGGAAGATCATGGGTGATGCTGGGGAAAATAGGGAATGATGGGAAGATCATGGGGGACGCTGGGAAAAATGGGGAACGATGGGAAGATCATTAGGGATGCTGGGAAAAAGGGGAATGGTGGGAAGATCATGGGGACGCTGGGGAAAATGGGGAGCGATGGGAAGATCATGGGGGACGCTTGGGAAAATGGGGAACGGTGGGAAGATCATGGGGGATGCTTGGGAAAATGGAGAACGATGGGAAGATCATGGGGATGCTGGGGAAAATGGGGAACGATGGGAAGATCATGGGGGACGCTGGGAAAAATGGGGAATGCGAGGAAGATCAAGGGGACGCTGGGGAAAATGGGGAATGGTGGGAAGATCATGGGGGATGCTTGGGAAAATGGAGAACGATGGGAAGATCATGGGGATGCTGGGGAAAATGGGGAACGATGGGAAGATCATGGGGGACGCTGGGAAAAATGGGGAATGCGAGGAAGATCAAGGGGACGCTGGAGAACGATGGGAAGATCATGGGGGATGCTGGGGAAAATGGGGAACGATGGGAATATCATGGGGGACGCTGGGAAAAATGGGGAACAATAGGAAGATCATGGGGACGCTGGGGAAAATGGGGCTAGATGGGAAGATCATGGGAGACGCTGGGAAAAATGGGGAATGATGGGAAGATCATGGGGGATGCTGGGAAAAAGGGGATCGGTTGGAAGATAAAGGGGACGCTGGGGAAAATGGGGAACGGTGGGAAGATCATGGGTGACGCTGGGGAAAATGGGGATCGATTGGAAGATCATGGGGACGCTGGGGAAAATGGGGAACGATGGGAAGATCATGGGGGACGCTGGGGAAAATGGGGAATGATGGGAAGATCATGGAAGATGCTGGGAACGATGGGAAGATCATGGTGGACAGTGGGGAAAATGGGGAATGGTGGGAATATCATGGGGGATGCTGGGAAAAAGGGGAACGGTGGGAAGATCATGGGGGACACTGGGGAAAATGGGGAACGATGGGAAGATCATGGGGGACGCTGGGGAAAATGGGGAATGCTGGGAAGATCATGGGGGACGCTGGGGAAAATGGGGAATGCTGGGAAGATCATGGGGGACACTGGGGAAAATGGGGACCGATGGGAAGATCATGGGGGATGCTGGGGAAAATGGGGAATGCTGGGAAGATCATGGGGGATGCTGGGGAAAATGGGGAACGATGGGAAGATCATGGGGGATGCTCTGGAAAATGGGGAACGATGGGAAGATCATGGGGGACGCTGGGCAAATGAGGAACGATGGGATGATCATGGGGACACTGGAGAATATGGGGAATGGTGGGAAGATCATGGGTTACACTGGTAAAAATGGGGAATGGTGGGAAGATCATGGGGGACGCTGGGGAAAATGGGGAACGGTGGGAAGTTCAATGGGGACGCTGGGGAAAATGGGGAACGATGGGAAGATCATGGGGGACGCTGGGAAAAATGGGGAACGGTGGGAAGGTCATGGGGGACGCTGGGAAAATGGGGAACGGTGGGAATCTCATGGGGGATGCTGGGGTAAATGGGAACTGTGGGAAAATCATGGGGGACGCTGGGGAAAATGGGGAACGATGGGAAGATCATGGGGGACGCTGGGGAAAATGGGGAATGATGGGAAGATCATGGGGGATGCTGGGGAAAATGGGGAACGATGGGAAGAACATGGGGGACGCTGGAGAAAATGGGGAATGGTGGGAAGATCATGGGGGAAGCTGGGGAAATGGGGATCGATTGGAAGATCATGGGGACGCTGGGGAAAATGGGGAACGATGGGAAGATCATGGGGGACGCTGGGGAAAATGGGGAATAATGGGAAGATCATGGGAGACGCTGGGAACGATGGGAAGATCATGGGGGAGGGTGGGGAAAATGGGGAACGGTGGGAATATCATGGGGGATGCTGGGAAAAAGGGGAACAGTGGGAAGATCATGGGGACGCTGGGGAAAATTGGGAACAATGGGAAGATCATGGGGGACGCTTGGGAAAATGGGGAACGGTGGGAAGATCATGGGGGACGCTTTGGAAAATTGGGAACGATGGGAAGATCATGGGGGATGCTGGGGAAAATGGGGAACGATGGGAAGATCATGGGGGATGCTGGAGAAAATGGGGAACGATGGGATGATCATGGGGACACTGGAGAATATGGGGAATGGTGGGAAGATCATGGGGGATGCTGGGGAAAATGGGGAACGATGGGAAGATCATGGGGGACGCTGGGGAAAATGGGGAACGATGGGAAGATCATGGGGGATGCTTGGGAAAATGGGGAACGATGGGAAGATCATGGGGATGCTGGGGAAAATGGGGAACGATGGGAAGATCATGGGAGACGCTGGGAAAAATGGAGAACGATGGGAAGATCATGGGGGACGCTGGGAAAAATGGAGAACGATGGGAAGATCATGGGGGACGCTGGGGAAAATGGGGAAAGATTGGAAAATCATGGGGGATGTTGGGGAAAATGGGGAACGATGGGAATATCATGGAGGACACTGGAGAAAATGGGGAATGCTGGGAATATCGTGGGGGATGCTAGAGAAAATAGGAAACAATGGGAAGATCATGGGGGACGCTGGGGAAAATGGGGAACAATGGAAAGATCATGGGGGACGCTGGGGAAAATGGGGAATGCTGGGAAGATCATGGGGGACGCTGGGGAAAATGTTGAACGCTGGGAAGATCATGGGGACGCTGGGGAAAATGGGGAATGGTGGGAAGATCATGGGGGATGCTGGGGAAAATGGGGAACGATGGGAAGATCATGGGGGACACTGGGGAAAATGGGGAAAGATGTGAAGATCATGGGGGATGCTGGGGAAAATGGGGAACGATGGGAAGATCATGGGGGATGCTGGAGAAAATGGGGAACGATGGGATGATCATGGGGACACTGGAGAATATGGGGAATGGTGGGAAGATCATGGGGGATGCTGGGGAAAATGGGGAACGATGGGAAGATCATGGGGGACGCTGGGGAAAATGGGGAACGATGGGAAGATCATGGGGGATGCTTGTGAAAATGGGGAACGATGGGAAGATCATGGGGATGCTGGGGAAAATGGGGAACGATGGGAAGATCATGGGAGACGCTGGGAAAAATGGAGAATGATGGGAAGATCATGGGGGACGCTGGGAAAAATGGAGAACGATGGGAAGATCATGGGGGACGCTGGGGAAAATGGGGAAAGATCGGAAAATCATGGGGGATGTTGGGGAAAATGGGGAACGATGGGAATATCATGGAGGACACTGGAGAAAATGGGGAATGCTGGGAATATCATGGGGGATGCTAGAGAAAATAGGGAACAATGGGAAGATCATGGGGGACGCTGGGGAAAATGGGGAACAATGGAAAGATCATGGGGGACGCTGGGGAAAATGGGGAATGCTGGGTAGATCATGGGGGACGCTGGGGAAAATGTTGAACGCTGGGAAGATCATGGGGACGCTGGGGAAAATGGGGAATGGTGGGAAGATCATGGGGGATGCTGGGGAAAATGGGGAACGATGGGAAGATCATGGGGGACGCTGGGGAAAATGGGGAAAGATGTGAAGATCATGGGGGATGCTGGGGAAAATGGGGAACGATGAGAAGATCATGGGGGATGCTGGAGAAAATGGGGAACGATGGGATGATCATGGGGACACTGGAGAATATGGGGAATGGTGGGAAGATCATGGGGGATGCTGGGGAAAATGGGGAACGATGGGAAGATCATGGGGGACGCTGGGGAAAATGGGGAACGATGGGAAGATCATGGGGGATGCTTGGGAAAATGGGGAACGATGGGAAGATCATGGGGATGCTGGGGAAAATGGGGAACGATGGGAAGATCATGGGAGATGCTGGGAAAAATGGAGAACGATGGGAAGATCATGGGGGACGCTGGGAAAAATGGAGAACGATGGGAAGATCATGGGGGACGCTGGGGAAAATGGGGAAAGATCGGAAAATCATGGGGGATGTTGGGGAAAATGGGGAACGATGGGAATATCATGGAGGACACTGGAGAAAATGGGGAATGCTGGGAAGATCATGGGGGACGCTAGAGAAAATAGGGAACAATGGGAAGATCATGGGGGACGCTGGGGAAAATGGGGAACAATGGAAAGATCATGGGGGACGCTGGGGAAAATGGGGAATGCTGGGAAGATCATGGGGGATGCTGGGGAAAATGTTGAACGCTGGGAAGATCATGGGGACGCTGGGGAAAATGGAGAATGGTGGGAAGATCATGGGGGATGCTGGGGAAAATGGGGAACGATGGGAAGATCATGGGGGACGCTGGGGAAAATGGGGAAAGTTGTGAAGATCATGGGGGATGCTGGGGAAAATGGGGAATGGTGGAAAGATCATGGGGTATGCTCTGGAAAATGGGGAACGATGGGAAGATCATGGGGGATGCTGGAGAAAATGGGGAACGATGGGATGATCATGGGGACACTGGAGAATATGGGGAATGGTGGGAAGATCATGGGGGACACTGGTAAAAATGGGGAATGGTGGGAAGATCATGGGGGACGCTGGGGAAAATGGGGAACGATGGGAAGATCATGGGGGACGCTTGGGAAAATGGGGAATGGTGGGAAGATCATGGGGGACGCTGGGGAAAATGGGGAACGATGGGAAGATCATGGGGACGCTGGGGAAAATGGGGAATGATGGGAAGGTCATGGGGGATGCTGGGGAAAATGGGGAACGATGGGAAGATCATGGGGGATGCTCTGGAAAATGGGGAACGATGGGAAGATCATGGGGGACACTGGAGAAAATGGGGAACGATGGGATGATCGTGGGGACACTGGAGAATATGGGGAATGGTGGGAAGATCATGGGGGACACTGGTAAAAATGGGGAACGGTGGGAAGATCATGGGGGACGCTGGGGAAAATGGGGAACGGTGGGAAGATCAATGGGGACGCTGGGAAAAATGGGGAACGGTGGGAAGGTCATGGGGGACGCTGGGAAAAATGGGGAATGGTGGGAATCTCATGGGGACGCTGGGGAAAATGGGGAAAGATCGGAAAATCATGGGGGATGTTGGGGAAAATGGGGAACGATGGGAATATCATGGAGGACACTGGAGAAAATGGGGAATGCTGGGAAGATCATGGGGGACGCTAGAGAAAATAGGGAACAATGGGAAGATCATGGGGGACGCTGGGGAAAATGGGGAACAATGGAAAGATCATGGGGGACGCTGGGGAAAATGGGGAATGGTGGGAAGATCATGGGGGATGCTGGGGAAAATGGGGAACGATGGGAAGATCATGGGGGACGCTGGGGAAAATGGGGAAAGATGTGAAGATCATGGGGGGATGCTGGGGAAAATGGGGAACGATGGAAAGATCATGGGGGATGCTCTGGAAAATGGGGAACGATGGGAAGATCATGGGGGATGCTGGAGAAAATGGGGAACGATGGGATGATCATGGGGACACTGGAGAATATGGGGAATGGTGGGAAGATCATGGGGACACTGGTAAAAATGGGGAATGGTGGGAAGAATATGGGGGACGCTGGGGAAAATGGGGAACGATGGGAAGATCATGGGGGACGCTTGGGAAAATGGGGAATGGTGGGAAGATCATGGGGGATGCTGGGGAAAATGGGAAACGATGGGAAGATCATGGGGGACGCTGGGGAAAATGGGGAACGGTGGGAAGATCATGGGGGATGCTGGGGAAAATGGGGAACGATGGGAAGATCATGGGGGACACTGGAGAAAATGGGGAACGATGGGATGATCGTGGGGACACTGGAGAATATGGGGAATGGTGGGAAGATCATGGGGGACACTGGTAAAAATGGGGAACGGTGGGAAGGTCATGGGGGACGCTGGGAAAAATGGGGAACGGTGGGAATCTCATGGGGGATGCTGGGGTAAATGGGAACTGTGGGAAAATCATGGGGGACGCTGGGGAAAATGGGGAACGATGGGAATATCATGGGGGACGCTGGGGAAAATGAGGAATGATGGGAAGATCATAGGGGATGCTGGTAAAAATGGGGAATGGTGGGAAGATCATGGGGGACGCTGGGGAAAATGGGGATCGATTGGAAGATCATGGGGATGCTGGGGAAAATGGGGAACGATGGGAAGATCATGGGGGACGCTGGGGAAAATAGGGAATGATGGGCAGATCATGGGAGACGCTGGGAACGATGGGAAGATCATGGTGGACGGTGGGGAAAATGGGGAATGGTGGGAATATCATGGGGGATGCTGGGAAAAAGGGGAACGGTGGGAAGATCATGGGGGACGCTGGGGAAAATGGGGAACGATGGGAAGATCATGGGGGACGCTGGGGAAAATGGGGAATGCTGGGAAGATCATGGGGGACGCTGGGGAAAATGGGGAATGCTGGGAAGATCATGGGGGACACTGGGGAAAATAGGGAACGCTGGGAACATCATGGGGACGCTGGGGAAAATGGGGAATGGTGGGAAGATCATAGGGGATGCTGGGGAAAATGGGGAATGATGGGAAGATCATGGGGGACGCTGTGGAAAATGGGGAATGATGGGAAGATCATGGGGGCTGCTGGGGAAAATGGGGAACGATGGGAAGATCATGGGGGATGCTCTGGAAAATGGGGAACGATGGGAAGATCATGGGGGAGGCTGGAGAAAATGGGAGCGATGGGATGATCATGGGGACACTGGAGAATATGGGGAATGGTGGGAAGATCATGGGGGACACTGGTAAAAATGGGGAACGGTGGGAAGATCATGGGGGACGCTGGGGAAAATGGGGAACGGTGGGAAGATCAATGGGGACGCTGGGAAAAATGGGGAACGGTGGGAAGGTCATGGGGGACGCTGGGAAAAATGGGGAACGGTGGGAATCTCATGGGGGATGCTGGGGTAAATGGAAACTGTGGGAAAATCATGGGGGACGCTGGGGAAAATGGGGAACGATGGGAAGATCATGGGGGACGCTGGGGAAAATGAGGAATGATGGGAAAATCATAGGGGATGCTGGGGAAAATGGGGAACGATGGGAAGATCATGGGGACGCTGGTAAAAATGGGGAATGGTGGGAAGATCATGGGGGACGCTGGGGAAAATGGGGATCGATTGGAAGATCATGGGGGACGCTGGGGAAAATAGGGAATGATGGGCAGATCATGGGAGACGCTGGGAACGATGGGAAGATCATGGTGGACGGTGGGGAAAATGGGGAATGGTGGGAATATCATGGGGGATGCTGGGAAAAAGGGGAACGGTGGGAAGATCATGGGGGACGCTGGGGAAAATGGGGAATGCTGGGAAGATCATGGGGGACGCTGGGGAAAATGGGGAATGCTGGGAAGATCATGGGGGACGCTGGGGAAAATGGGGAATGCTGGGAAGATCATGGGGGACACTGGGGAAAATGGGGAACGCTGGGAACATCATGGGGACGCTGGGGAAAATGGGGAATGGTGGGAAGATCATAGGGGATGCTGGGGAAAATGAGGAATGATGGGAAGATCATGGGGGACGCTGTGGAAAATGGGGAATGATGGGAAGATCATGGGGGCTGCTGGGGAAAATGGGGAACGATGGGAAGATCATGGGGGATGCTGGAGAAAATGGGAGCGATGGGATGATCATGGGGACACTGGAGAATATGGGGAATGGTGGGAAGATCATGGGGGCCACTGGGGAAAATGGGGAACGGTGGGAAGATCATGGGGACACTGGGGAAAATGGGGAATGGTGGGAAGATCATGGGGATGCTGGGGAAAATGGGCAACGATGGGAAGGTCATGGGGGACACTGGGAAAAATGGGGAATGCGAGGAAGATCAAGGGGACGCTGGAGAACGATGGGAAGATCATGGGGGATGCTGGGGAAAATGGGGAACAATGGGAAGATCATGGGGGACGCTGGGAAAAATGGGGAACAATGGGAAGATCATGGGGACGCTGGGGAAAATGGGGTTAGATGGGAAGATCATGGAAGACGCTGGGAAAAATGGGGAATGATGGGAAGATCATGGGGGATGCTGGGAAAAAGGGGATTGGTGGGAAGATCAAGGTGACGCTGGGGAAAATGGGGAACGGTGGGAAGATCATGGGTGACGCTGGGGAAAATGGGGATCGATTGGAAGATTATGGGGACGCTGGGGAAAATGGGGAACGATGGGAAGATCATGGGGGACGCTGGGAACGATGGGAAGATCATGGTGGACAGTGGGGAAAATGGGGAATGGTGGGAATATCATGGGGGATGCTGGGAAAAAGGGGAACGATGGGAAGATCATGGGGGACGCTGGGGAAAATGGGGAACCATGGGAAGATCATGGGGGACGCTGGGGAAAATGGGGAATGCTGGGAAGATCATGGGGGACGCTGGGGAAAATGGGGAACGCTGGGAAGATCATGGGGGACGCTGGGGAAAATGGGGACCGATGGGAAGATCATGGGGGATGCTGGGGAAAATGGGGAATGCTGGGAAGATCATGGGGGATGCTGGGGAAAATGGGGAATGATGGGAAGATCATGGGGGATGCTCTGGAAAATGGGGAACGATGGGAAGATCATGGGGGAAGCTGGGCAAATGGGGAACGATGGGAAAATCATGGGGGACACTGGAGAAAATGGGGAACGATGGGAATCTCATGGGGGATGCTGGGGTAAATGGGAACTGTGAGAAAATCATGGGGGACGCTGGGGAAAATGGGGAACGATGGGAAGATCATGGGGGACGCTGGGGAAAATGGGGAATCGATTGGAAGATCATGGGGACGCTGGGGAAAATGGGGAACGATGGGAAGATCATGGGGGACGCTGGGGAAAATGGGGAATAATGGGAAGATCATGGGAGACGCTGGGAACGATAGGAAGATCATGGGGGAGGGTGGGGAAAATGGGGAACGGTGGGAATATCATGGGGGATGCTGGGAAAAAGGGGAACGGTGGGAAGATCATGGGGACGCTGGGGAAAATTGGGAACAATGGGAAGATCATGGGGGACGCTTGGGAAAATGGGGAACGGTGGGAAGATCATGGGGGATGCTTGGGAAAATTGGGAACGATGGGAAGATCATGGGGGATGCTGGGGAAAATGAGGAACGATGGGAAGATCAAGGGGAAGCTGGGGAAAATGGGGAATGCAGGGAAGATCAAGGGGGATGCTGGGAAAAATTGGGAACGATGGGAAGATCATTGGGAATGCTAGGGACAATGGAGAACGATGGGAAGATCATGGGGGACGCTAGGGACAATGGAGAACGATGGGAAGGTCATGGGGACGCTGGGGAAAATGGGGAACGATGGGAAGATCATGGGGATGCTGGGGAAAATGGGGAACGATGGGAAGATCATGGGAGACGCTGGGAAAAATGGAGAACGATGGGAAGATCATGGGGGACGCTGGGAAAAATGGAGAACGATGGGAAGATCATGGGGGGCGCTGGAGAAAATGGGGAAAGATCGGAAAATCATGGGGGATGTTGGGGAAAATGGGGAATGATGGGATGATCATGGGGGACACTGGAGAAAATGGGGAATGCTGGGAAGATCATGGGGGACGCTGGAGAAAATGGGGAACAATGGGAAGATCATGGGTGACGCTGGGGAAAATGGGGAACGATGGAAAGATCATGGGGGACGCTGGGGAAAATGGGGAATGCTGGGAAGATCATGGGGGACGCTGGGGAAAATGGGGAATGCTGGGAAGATCATGGGGACGCTGGGGAAAATGGGGAATGGTGGGAAGATCATGGGGGACGCTGGGGGAAATGGGGAACGATGGGAAGATCATGGGGGATGCTGGGGAAAATGGAGAATGCTGGGAAGATCATGGGGGACGCTGGGGAAAATGGGGAACGATGGGAAGATCATGGGGGATGCTGGGGAAAATGGGGAACGATGGGAAGATCATGGGGGATTCTCTGGAAAATGAGGAATGATGGGAAGATCATGGGGGACGCTGGGCAAATGGGGAACGATGGGAAAATCATGGGGGACACTGGAGAAAATGGGGAACGATGGGATGATCATGGGAACCCTGGAGAATATGGGGAATGGTGGGAAGATCATGGGGGACGCTGGGGAAAATGGGGAACGGTGGGAAGATCATGGGGGACGCTGGGGAAAATGGGGAACGATGGGAAGATCATGGGGGACGCTGGGAAAAATGGGGAACGGTGGGAAGGTCATGGGGCACGCTGGGAAAAATGGGGAATGGTGGGAAGATCATGGGGAATGCTGGGGTAAATGGGAACTGTGGGAAGATCATGGGGGATGCTGGGGAAAATGGGGAATGATGGGAAGATCATGGGTGACGCTGGGGAAATGGGGAATGATGGGAAGATCATGGGGGACGCTGGGGAAAATGGGGAGCGATGGGAAGATCATGGGGGATGCTGGAGAAAATGGGGAACGGTGGGAAGATCATGGGGGACGCTGGTAAAAATGGGGAACGGTGGGAAGATCATGGGGGACGTTGGGGAAAATGGGGATTGATTGGAAGATCATGGGGATGCTGGGGAAAATGGGGAACGATGGGAAGATCATGGGAGACTCTGGGAACGATGGGAAGATCATGGGGGATGGTGGGGAAAATGGGGAACGGTGGGAATATCATGAGGGATGCTGGGAAAAAGGGGAACGGTGGGAAGATCATGGGGATACTGGGGTAAAATTGGGAACGATGGGAAGATCATGGGGGATGCTTGGGGAAATGGGGAACGGTGGGAAGATCATGGGGGACGCTTGGGAAAATTGGGAACGATGGGAAGATCATGGGGGATGCTGGGGAAAATGAGGAACGATGGGAAGATCAAGGGGAAGCTCGGGAAAATGGGGAATGCAGGGAAGATCAAGGGGGATGCCGGGAAAAATGGGGAATGATGGGAAGATCATGGGGGATGCTGGGAAAAATGGGGAACGATGGGAAGATCATTGGGAATGCTGGGGAAAATGGGGAACGATGGGAAGATCATGGGGGATGCTTGGGAAAATGGGGAACGATGGGAAGATCATGGGGGATGCTTGGGAAAATGGGGAACGATGGGAAGATCATGGGGATACTGGGGAAAATGGGGAACGATGGGAAGATCATGGGAGACGCTGGGAAAAATGGAGAACGGTGGGAAGATTATGGGGGATGCTGGGGACAATGGAGAACGATGGGAAGATCATGGGGACGCTGGGGAAAATGGGGAACGATGGGAAGATCATGGGGGACGCTGGGTAAAATGGAGAACGATGGGAAGATCATGGGGGACGCTGGGGAAAATGGGGTAAGATCATGGGGGATGTTGGGGAAAATGGGGTACGATGGGAATATCATGGGGGACACTGGAGAAAATGGGGAACGCTGGGAAGATCATGGGGGACGCTGGGAAAAATGGGGAACAGTGGGAAGATCATGGGGGACGCTGGGAAAAATGGGGAACAGTGGGAAGATCATGGGGGATGCTGGGGAAAATGGGGAATGATGGGAAGATCATGGGGGACGCTGGGGAAAATGGGGAAAGATCGGAAGATCATGGGGGATGTTGGGGAAAATGGGGAACGATGGGAATATCATGGGGGACACTGGAGAAAATGGGGAACGCTGGGAAGATCATGGGGGATGCTGGGGAAAATGGGGAATGGTGGGAAGATCATGGGGGACGCTGGGGAAAATGGGGGATGCTGGGGAAATGGGGAATGCTGGGAAGATCATGGGGGACGCTTGGGAAAATGGGGCACAATGGGAAGATCATGAGGGATGCTGGAGAAAATGGGGAACGATGGGAAGATCATGGGGGACACTGGAGAAAATGGGGAACGATGAGATGATCATGGGGGATGCTGGGGAAAATGGAGAACAATGGGAAGATCATGGGGGAAGCTGGGGAAAAGGGGGAATGCGGAGAAGATCAAGGGGGACGCTGGAGAATGATGGGAAGATCATGGGGGATGCTGGGGAAAATAGGGAATGATGGGAAGATCATTGGGGACGCTGGGAAAAATGGGGAACGATGGGAAGATCATGGGGGACGCTGGGGAAAATGGGGAACGATGGGAAGATCATGGGGGACGCTGGGGAAAATGGGGAACGATGGGAAGATCATGGGGGATGATGGGGAACGATGGGAAAATCATGGGGGATGCTGGGGAAAATTTCCATTTCCATACCTGACGGGCTGTGGGGGGCGTTCCTTGGGGCGTTTCTAGTGACGTCACAGAGCTATTTTACCCTCATTGGGTGAACCGCTCACGTTACCTGTCTGTCGCGTTGAGAAATCAGTTTAACTGATTTCTCACGCAACACACTCCAGCGCGCACACGCCCACATGCCGCATGGAAGCGAACACTGCCTTAAGGCAGTCTGTTCGTTCAGCGTGCTGACGCGTCCGCGCGGTCTGCCATACCATGTCCGAGGCCTTAGGAACTAAACCCAGAGGAGATATGCTCAGATGTATCTTCCACCAACCTCTCATGCTGGCACAGACTTTAAATTCCCTGCGAAATAAACCTCATGCTTACTGTATCTTCGAAGAGAGAAAACCCTCCCTAATGAAAGCATTCTTGCTTCCTGCTGCACAGCTTTAACCAAGGCTCCATCTTGCGTATGTAGCCATGCTGTAAAATGGCTAACAGTCATCTCTCCTACTGACAGTAAGGCCTGGTAAGTTGTGGGCATGCCAGTAGTAATCATGGATGTTTGCCCTCACACCCTGGTGAGGTGCCCTATGTATGGATGGGAGTGGTCACATGCTCTGAATCCATAATTAGTGATGTCAGAGTTGTGTCAGCCCCCAGAGGATACATAAGGCACAGCACTGATCAAAAGTTAGTTGTTGCTAAGCTGTTGGAAGGTTCGGGTTGCAATGTTATGCAAGGAGTAAAAGTAGTGGTGTAGTTAGACACTGAAAAGTGATGAGACTGTGACCAGGGACCTGGCACAGGAAGGACATCCCTGCGGGGATAGGGAATCCCCAAATCAAAGACAGAGATATACCTTTCAAAGGGAAGCAGCTGAATCATTATGTGTGGCTAGAAGATCACTGTGAGGGGCAGTTAGCCCACAACCGTCAATAAAGATGTTCCTGATTAAAGATACTCTCGTGTGTAAGTGTGGAGTCATTACACCGAGAGGGGCACCACGGAGGAGTTCCCACCAGGACCATCCCCAAGCAACAGAAGGGATCCTGATGAGGTGGAGGCGCTGAACTGGATATAGGTAGGTCTCAGCACACTACCTCAGCTGCCTGTCTGGGTTGGCAAATCCCCACACACCATCATGCGGGAGACTCAGGAGTCCTGTTGCCAACAGGTGCACCACCAGACATCACACTGTAATGGGGACTGGTTAGACCACAGGGGCCAATATGAGATTGGGTGGGTCAGGCCAGTCCAGAAAACCCGTTACACGTACATTCAGCGGCATCTTCACCTTTCCCATCCCTAGCTCTTCCTTTAGAACAACGCAACTTCCAGTGCGCTCCACCACGGTGCGAGCATTCATCTTTAAACTTGCATGTGCCGTCCCATGTGACTCGTTGAAGAGCCAACAAATGGTAACCCTTCTTCCCATCGGTACTCTGTTCAAAAATGGTACTCTGCCCTGAAAGGGCAATGGCCTTTGCGGTGTCAACAATGCAAATCACAGACCTATTTCTTTCACATTCCTTCCAATGTTCTTCATAACCGACATCTTCTGCCGAAACCACTCGTCATATTTCCACCAAGCAAAACCATCGTACACCTTATGCGCACCTAGATCATGTCCATATAATGAAAACGCACTGCTGGGGTCTCTCTCCCCAATCCCACGAACTAAAACCTAAAAACCCTACAACCAATTACCAAATGTATTTGACAACTGAAGTTATCCGTGGCTTCCACCCAAAAATCCCTCACCTATCCATCTTTTCCAACATCACCCTACCCAAAGGTACCAGCGACAATCTCCACATACGCTACAGAAGAGGAGGAGGAATCAGGAAACCCGACGGAGATGGCTGTGCGTGATGACATCATGCGTTCCTACTCCCTGGTAACGGTGAGACTAGAGTAGAGAAGGATGCGGGACAGCGCGAGAGACTGTCCGATCTGAAGTGTGACGATGTCAGAGATTTGCGTCTTCAGCACAACCAATGAGAGGGGAGAATGGAGCACTAAGGATGATTATTGATGACACAGCAATTCGATCGGAGGGATACGACGACGGTGAGGATTGAACGGCGCTGGATGATGACTACATGAATCGGGATCAATTGAGGGACAACTGGGGTTGGGTCTATTTATTGGGACTTTTGTGAATTATTGTATTATGTCATTTACTCTTGAAAAAGGACATGTAGCCTACCTCCAGATGGCCCTGCCTCGCGCTGCGACCAACGTCCTCCGCTCTACATGGTTGGCCCATCAAAGGCCTACCAACAATCTCTGGTGTGTCCCTGGTGGCTCTCCTATCTTGCCCAGTCCAACTCCCCGGAAGTGCCTGCAGAACATGAGCTGGCCTGTGGGGGCCTTCCACTCTCCTCACCATCCTCCTCGCTGCTCCTCACCCCCGGGCTGATGTCTGGGTTACCAGCCTCTCAGGGGGTCTCGATCTTCTAGCCCTCTTAAATCCCAACACTGGACCCTCCATCACCAAAACTGAGACCCCTGCTGCACTCACATTCCCAATACCTACCACCCTACCACTCATTCCCTTGGGGCCCATCTAAACCTGCAAACTGACCCCTTAACCCGGTCCCACCATCCTGAAGTCAGAAAGAAAAAGCTACCTTTAGCCAGGACATCTTATAAATGTCGGACTGTGGTGACCATACAGGCTCCCTGTGCTAATGGGGGGAGTTCCCCACTTCAGCGGTGATGTACAGTACCATCCTGAAGGGCCTGCTCCCTAACCCTACCTAACAACCTCCCGAACCCCCAGGTGAGATGTTCTCAGTATCACCTACCCCCCACATAGCGCTCCTAATGCTTACAGGAACTACCAGACTTAGGGCCTCATGCAGTAAGCGCCGAAAAGGCTTTTATCGCCATAGCTCGCCAAAATTGCCTTCCCGATTCAGTAAGCGCCGAAAAGTGGCCAAAATCGGCAATTTTTGTTCCCGATAAAAACTTATCGGCATGCGGGTGCCGATAAGCCACTTTTCGGCACTTTTTGAAATCGGCTGTATTTTAGTAGCCCCGATCAGCTTTTCGCTGCTGATCGGCACTCTAGAATCGAGATTTGAACGCCAATCCAGCCCGCCAACTAAAGTTGGCGGGCTGGTGGTGTATAAGCATCAGCAAGGTCAACACTTAGAAAAAAATCAGGCCTTTTTCCTGTCTGTGATTGATGCCGGGGTCTCCGGAACTGATACCCGCACTGGAGCCCCCCGGCATGCATCCGATGCAGGAAAACTGCATTTAAAGCCCACTTCATTAACTTAGCGGCTAACCGCTAAGGCAATGAAGGGGTTAACCAGCCGTGCCAAGTTTATTGTGGGTAGCGGGGGTGGGTGAAGGGGGTATTTGGCCCTTGTTGCTTGTTTAGGGCTTGCGGTGGGGTTGCGGGTGCACTTAACCCCTTCACGACCGTAGCGGTTAATACTGCTACGGTCATGAAGGGGTTAAGCCCTCCTGCTACCCACCCACAAGCCCTAAACAAACCACCGTTGGGGCCTAATACCCCCCTTCACCCACCCCCGCTACCCACAATAAAAAAAATACACACACAACAGCCCCACACTAAATAAATAAATAAAAAAAAATATATATATATATATATATATATATATATATTTATTTTTATTTATATATATATATATATATATATATTTATATATATATATATATATATATATATATATATATATATATATATATATATATATATATATATATGGAACAAACAGAAGGAAAAAAGCTGCGCCTTAAAGGAACATATATACTATGTATGTCTATGTAGAAATATCTAATGTATAACCTAAATAGTCTAAGCAATGTTGTAAAGGTACACTGGCGACACACTTTATTCGAGCTCGGCTAGTCCCACGAATTCGGGTATACCCGGGTGTATTGAGGTTTGTGACTGTTTTCTGCCCGAGTATATTGGGTTATTTTCTAGGCAGGGATTGAAGCATTTTATTCCCCCTGGCTGCAATACTGCACAGTATATATATATATATACTGCATTACAATTCATGAATTTATGCCATCTGGTAGACACGCGAAGCATTGCAGCCTATTAAATCCTAATCATTATCATTTAACAAATCAGCCGCCCATCAGCCAGGCATGAACCCAGGCTGGGAAGGCAAATGCAACGGGGCTTGTCAGAGGTGAGGAGCGGCGCATTCCAGGTATCTGCCAGGTACATACCGGGTATTTGCTCGAATAAAGTGTGTCGGTGCAGTATACAGACCTATAACCATAAGATAGGCCCATAACAAACATACAACAACAACACATGAAAAAAAGCAAATGAAAGGATAAACCAGTCCTCAAATAGTTCCAATGATGAATATGGGTGCTGGTATGTAGGGTCTCCGGCAGCTCTCAGTGTGGACCTACCACGTCCACAGGATATCTAAAAAGGAAAAAAGAGGAGAGAGCGCACGCCCATAGCGTATAAAAGTATATTTAATGAAGGGGAGGGGGGAGGGAGGGGTAAAAAACGCACTTACAAGAAGTACAATAAAATCAAGCATATGTGATAATAATCACCACCATCCGGTCTAACTGCAAGCTCTTGGGGCAGTCCCAGGCTCCGTTGGTGAAGGAGCAGCGTCTCAGCAGATTTCCAGGACTGATGTAAGTCATCCGGTCAAAATGCAGACTTTGGGGGCATTCCCAGGCTCCGTTGGCGAACGAGCAGCGTACCAGCAGTTTCCCAGGGCTGGTGTGCTGTGAATAGTCCCAGACAAAAAGTTCCGTATAGGTAGTGCCTGCAGCACTAGCGCTAGGATCAGTCCGTTCCTGCGCTGGATGTAGACTTCAATGTCAGTGCGTCTGACGTCACGACGCTCCCTGACGCGTTTCGTCAGTCTCGGCTAACTTTTTCAAAGGGATAACGTGAGGGGGGAGGTCCGGTATTATATACACACTCCAATGATGGTAATTGATGAAAAAACACCCCTACTCAGCTGCAATCATTATCCGTGCTACCAACACTATAGAAAACATAATTACATAAAATACAGATATTTACCCTGAAAGAATTGGAGGAGATGATAAAATAAAACTAAGATATACATTCAATATCCAATCATATTACTAAATATACATATACAGTTAACACACAGTTAAACATATATTAGATATAAAATAGTTATCAATAACCAATTATAAAACAACATTATAAAACAACATTATAAAACAACATTATAAAACAACATAATAAAACAACATAATTCTCTAGGGCTCAAACCCAAATTGAAAATACTAATCCTGTATGTGAATCAAACCCCATCAGTTGTAACCATGGGATACATTGCAATACATCAACATGGTGCAATGATAATACATATCTAGATCCCACCTGTAGATAGAGGGATGATCACACACAGGCCAGTGTGGAGTATATTACTTAAATATTGATGATGGAACAGGAGATCATATGACATTATATACATATACATATATGCAACCACAATCAATTAAATATTATATATTAAATATTGCACCCAGATGAGTGCATGAATCAAATACCAATTCCTATGTTCCCATTTGATTGGACTAAGGACAGAATGAAATTAGATATAAATTTATATATAAATTTAAATATAAATAAGGATGAAAAATTGAAATTTGAAATAAAAATGTGAATATAAATGTTCATACAAATGGAAGCCTAAACTCAAAAGGAGAATATATATATTTGTCAAAGGACTGTCTAAGTCCGAAACGCGTTGGTGTGTTTTGTATTACATATTCTTGATCCATTAAATAGCTTTATTTTATGGGAACGTACGCCTGTTGGTTTCATTGCTGTTTCAACAGCACTGGATATAGTGCTTCGTTTTTCTCTCCTTTTTTCTCTCTGAATAGTTATTTTGCACATTATTGTACTGTATGTGTTGGGGGGGGAGGGGTGATTGATGTATTTAATGTATAGGTCAGATTTATTTTTTTTACATACAGGGTTGGTTCCTTTTGTTCTGCGAGAGACCTCTGGAGACCACCTGCGGTATCCTCGGGCTTCTCACGGGTATCAGGCTGCGTGGTCCACGGGGGACACCTGCGGGGAAGAACCGGTGGCCACACATCTGTGGGGGCACCGCGGACCCGTAGGGACCACACGTGGGTCCCCAGACCCCCATAGGAACCACCCGAGGCCCCTCAGACACCTGTGGGTCTGACCCGGGGCCCCCAGACATCTGCGGCCTACCGTGGGGACCCAATTGTGGCCCACGGTGACCCGCGGAGACCACCTGTTGGGCCATGGTACCTGGCAGGACCCACCAACAGGCCTCCAGACCCTGTGTGAAACATGATGCTGGCAACCTGTAGGTCTGTGAGGTGACCCGTCAGGCCCACCGGGGACTCACATGGGCCTTGGGTATGAACCCTGTATGTAAAAGAATAAATCATGTATTTATGGGGGGGCACAGGGGGTGGGTTATGTATTTAATAAATAGAATGATGTTTATTGTGGGGCAGTGTATTGATTTTATTGTGGGTACTGGGGGTGGGGGGAGGGGGTGTTGGCCCGAAGGGTATGTGGGTAGGCCTCCCGGCTGGGTATTGGGTAAGGGTGGTTAGGCCTCACGGGGTGGGGGGTTAGTGGGGGAGGGTATGTAGGCCTCCCGAGTGGTGGGTGAGGGTGGGTTAACCCCTTAATGACTGTAGCGGTTAATAACCGCTATGGTGATTAAGGGGTTAGGGGACATTACATTTGATGTTTTTATTCTTGTTTCTGTTTTGCAGCATCGGAGGGGGCATGGACGGTGATGAAGATGAGGATGGCCTTCATCGTGGCAGCCAGACAAGGGTGAGTGCAATATGTATTTAATGTATTTATTGTTCTTTATGTATTTTAAATGGACCAATGCACTATTGTCCATTTGTGGATAATAGTAATTTTGCCCATTACTGTATTGTATGTGTTAGGGGGGGGTGTATTTATTGTAAAGTATTTGTGTTGTTGGATTTTTTTGGGGGGGGCACAGAATTGGTACTGCAGGCCTGCGGGGAACACCCGAGGGCCCCCACCGGCCTCTAGTATCATTTCTGTGCATCCCAAAAATGTGATATATGTGTAACGGGTATTCCCTGTGAATACAGACGCTTCCAATGCTGTGTAACCTGTGTGGCTCTCAGGAGCCTAAGCCTCCGCTCGGGGAGCCTGGGGTACATACATATAACACAATCTCGTGGTGCAACGCCTCCACCTGGGAGGGATCCCATCTGAGTGGGAGGAGGCCCTCACAGGAAACAATCACGGTAAGCAAATGGTTGTAAAACAGAACAGGCTTTACTGAATATCGTAGCATAATGTATACCAATCACATTCAAGGTTAGCACTGCATTAGGATATAACGTAATCCCCACACCCACCACCGTGTACCCCCACACCGTGTCCACAGTATAACCCCCCCTTGTCCCGTGGTCAGCGCTGCCACTATGGGAGAGTACTCGTGTGTGCACGTGCGTAACGTTACCTGCCCAGTGCGACGGCACCTGGGTGTTAAAGATTCTTCGCAAAGGATCAGATGACTTTAGGACGATGTCCGATTCCTCCGGTGAGAAGATCTGTGAGGGCGGTCCACCCTTGGTACGGTTCCGCTCTCTGTGCTGAGCAGGCTTGATCCCAAGCCTCTGGATTGAAGCGCAGCGTCCGCTGTGTCCCTAACTAGCACTTGATAGTAAGGGGCAGGGTCCCTAACCTGGGGCCTGACCCTGAAGCAACACAAACTACTAGATGGCTCAGGGCTAACTGGGGCCTAGGGGGCTGCTGGCCTAGTGCAGGGAGTCACTGACTCCTGCACCCTACCTCCTTCCCCTAGCCTCTCCTGGCACCGACTAACGTGCTTCTAAACCCCGTGAAATGTATCTATCCCTCTGCAGGGAGATTCTACAGCCCTATTGGCTCCCTGGCGTCACGTGGGGTCCCCTAAGGCTCATGGGACCTGTAGTCCCTGCTTAGAGCCCTCCTCTGATTGGCTCACGTTCGCGCGCTTGTCTTGCGCATGCGCCAACCTCCGTAGTGGCCACTATGTGCTGAAACCCATTGCGCATGCGCAACCACAATGAAGATGGCGGCGCCCTACCGCCCTGCTTCGGGAGCCGCCGGGCGTCCTCGCAACGCGACCGCGGCCCTAGCAACCGGCCGCACGCGTCCCCGGCAACCCCCACACATGATCCTATCCGCCCCCACTCCTGCGACCGGCCGACGGGTCCGCCATGGGGCTCGGCGGCACCCGCGATCGCCAGCAAGGTAGGGGGGGGGGGTGACAGGCAGAGGGGGACCTCGCTACATATGTAATGGGGGTATAGGGGTTGTTGGGGGCACAGGGGGTGTATGTTGTTTATTGCAATGTTTATTGGAGGCAATTGTCCCCAATAAACATGCTATTATGCCTTAACCCCTTCATTGCCTTAGCAGCTATCCGCTATGGTAATGAAGCAGCATTAATGTATTTTAATAATATTGTGCTGGAGCAGGGGGTCCCCTGAGCTGAACCGCATTGATTTGTGGGTCAAGGAGCCCCTGCTTCCCGAGTTACAGGCCCCGGTATGGGGCATTGGAGGCCAATGTCGCCGCCATCTTTATAGCGTCCAAGACGCGACGTGGGCTCTATAAAGATGGCGGCGACAGTGGCACCCGATGCCCCAAACCAGGGCCTGTAACTCGGGAAGCAGGGGGTCCCTGAGCCACAAATCAATGCGGTTCAGCTCAGGGGACCCCCTGCTCCCGCACACTATTATTAAATATTAGGCTGCTTAATTACCATAGCGGATAGCCGCTAAGGTAAGGAATGATTGTTTATTTATATGTAACAGGTATTCCCTGTGAATACAGACGCTACTACCTGCTGTGTATACCTGTGTGGCTCTCAGGAGCCTAAGCCTCCGCTCGGGGAGCCTGGGGTACATACATATAACAATCTCGTGGTGCAACGCCTCCACCTGCGATGGCTCCCGCCAGAGGGGGAGTGGTTCCTCGCAGGACAAATATATATCACTCCACACACCACATGTAAAATAACCAATGACTTTACTGATGCAATACTTATTCATATATCAACAGGTGTCCCTCTCTAGAGGAGACACTGACTACTGCGTCTTGCAGGACGCTCCCACCTACACCGGGTGATCCCACCCCTTGTCCAGTAACCCCACACACAATATGTCCCGCACTCTTAAAGGGAGAGGATATGTGTGACTGCGCAGCCACTAGTCCCGTATGAATATAATATATGTAGGATCGTTGGTGCACTTGGTGATGGTTACCTGCCGAGCACTCCAGTGCCCGGGCCTGCCAAGGAGCTTCACAAAGGATCCGAAGGCTGACGAATACAGGAACTACTGTCCGGGGCGATCCCACCCGGATGGCTGCTGCAGCGGCAGCGGAGGTCTGAGCCCAGACCTCTGGATGGACGCGCAGCGTCCGCTGTGTCCCTAACTGACTCTGTGTAGTAAGGGGCAGGGTCCCTAACCTGGGGCCTGTCCCTACAGCACTCAATACTACTGGTGACTCAGGAATATCTGGGGCCTAGGGGGCTGCTGGCCTAGTGCAGGGAGTCACTGACTCCTGCACCCTACCTCCTTACCCTAGGCTGCTCCTGACGCTGACTGGAGTGGTGCTCAGCGCGCGAAAAGTATCCAATCTCCCCTGCAGGGAGATCCTACAGCCCTATTGGCTACCTGTCGTCACCTGACTCTGCCCCTGTGCACCCTGGGGGCTGTATCTTCTTGGGAGCTATTCTCCCCTATGGCCGCTTCGCGCGCACTTCCTCTGCGCATGCACCAACCTCCGCAGTGGCCACCGGCTGCCGCGACCCATTGCGCATGCGCAACTACATGGACAATGGCGGCGCCCCTCGCGGGAGCCACCGGGGACCTCTAGAGCACCAAAGTGCTCCCCGCTCGGTCCCCACCCTCCAGGAACGCCGGCGGGGCTGCCGCTTGGCTCCGGCAGCCCCCACCATCAGCGGAGGTAACGGGGGTCGCGGAGCAAATGGGGGAACCTGGCTACATCTATGTGTGTTTTACTCATAGTGTAGATGTGCAGAGGGTCTCCGGAGCTGAACCGCTTTGGTTTTAGGTCCGGGGAACCCCTGCTTCCCAAGATACAGGCCCCTTTATGGGGTGCCGGTATCCCTCTGCTTTGTTTACATTCCGCGGTCACGTGATCGGGACATTTAAATGCAGAGGGATACCGGCACCTCATAAAGGGGTCTGTATCTCGGGAAGCAGGGGGTCCCCGGACCTGAAACCAATGCGGTTCAGCTCCGGAGACCCCCTGCACATGTACACTATGAGTAAAAGTTGTTTAGAAATATTTTTATTTTGCCGATGTTTGCGCAGAGAGAGCGGCGGATCTCTCTCTGCTGCAAACACATATCGGCAGAAACGGCCTATCGCCAGGTTATCGGGAGAAAGGCTCTTTTATCACCGGCTCATCTGCGTTTTGCTTTCGCAGAGATTCGGCAGGGATTCGACCCTTACTGAATACTGCGAGAACAAATCGCCAAAATCATGCCGATAGGGAACACTTGGCGAGAGCATTTTTTCGACGCTTACTGCATAGAGCCCTTACTCAGTAATGGGAAAACTGCCTGAAACCAGAAGGCTCATAACTGCTGGCTCCTAACCTCCAACTTCTAACACCGTGCTCTCTAAAATGGCTGACGTTGCAGCCATCTTTTAAACACCAAAAAAAAATCACCTAGCCAATCTCTGGGTGCCCCATTTAAGTTTGTAGAATAGGGGACGCTGAAATTCATTATATGGAGTTACTGACTAACCTTAATAAAATCTATCTCCCAACCCCCCATCCATCTCTCAGCCACCAATATATCTCTAAGCCTCCCCAATACATCTCTCCAACCCCCCCCCCCCCCCCCATCCACTGTATCCATCTCTCAGACCCCCAGACCTCAGACCCATCTCTCAGACCCCCTCCAATCTATCTCCCAGCCTCACTAATCGATCTCAAACTCCACCCCACCCCTTATTAATCTCTCTGTCCCACCAGCCACCCATCCATTTCAGCTACCCAACTCATCTGTTATTTCTGTACCCCTTGATCGCCTGTTATTTCTGCACCCCAAAAAAAGATGAATAATGCAAATAAATATTAAGTCTAAAAATAAATGACTGTTCCAGGGTCAGAATCAGTACTGAAGAATCATTAAACCATCTGCCTGCCAATACAACACACACACACACACACACACACACACACACACACACACACACACACACACACACACACACACACACACACTTTCCTGTGACACTGAGCTATTTCTTCTTTAGAACTTCAGAGAGAGAGAGAGTGTGAGGTGTGTGTGTGTGTGTGTGTGTGTGTGTGTGTGTGTGTGTGTGTGTGTGTGTGTGTGTGTGTGTGTGTGTGTGTGTGTGTGTGTGTGTGTGTGTGTGTGTGTGTGTGTGTGTGTGTGTGTGACGAATTCACGGAAGTATAATCACATTGAAGAAACGAAAGAGAAACTACATGCCATTGTTTATTGCAGCCTCACCCAGTGTGTCAAAGCTCAGAGACACCCTCACACTCAGCTCCCAGAGACACCCTCACACTCAGCTCCAAGAGACACCCTCACACTCTGCTCACAGAGACACCCTCACACTCAGCTCCCAGAGACACCCTCACACTCAGCTCCCAGAGACACCCTCACACTCTGCTCACAGAGACACCCTCACACTCAGCTCCCAGAGACACCCTCACACTCAGCTCCAAGAGACACCCTCACACTCTGCTCACAGAGACACCCTCACACTCAGCTCCCAGAGACACCCTCACACTCAGCTCCAAGAGACACCCTCACACTCAGCTCCCAGAGACACCCTCACACTCAGCTCCCAGAGACACCCTCACACTCAGCTCCCAGAGACACCCTCACACTCAGCTCCAAGAGACACCCTCACACTCAGCTCCAAGAGACACCCCACACCCAGCTCCAAGAGACACCCTCACACTCTGCTCACAGAGACACTCTCACACTCAGCTCCAAGAGACACCCTCACACTCAGCTCACAGAGACACCATCACACTCAGCTCCCAGAGACACCCTCACACTCAGCTCCCAGAGACACCTTCACATTCAGTTCCCACTCAGAGCCTCCCTGCACCTCACACTCGGCTCACACACACAGACTCCCTCTGTCTCACACTCACAGGTTCCCTCAGTCTCACACTCACAGGCTCCCTCTGACTCACACTCACAGGTTCCCTCAGTCTCACACTCACAGGTTCCCTCAGTCTCACACTCACAGGCTCCCTCTGACTTACACTCAAAGGCTACCTCTGACTCACACTCACATGCTCCCTCTGACTACACTCACAGGCTCCCCCTGACTCACACTCACAGGCTCCCCCTGACTCACACTCACAGGCTCCCCCTGACTCACACTCAGGCTGCCCTCAGTATGGGGGACAGCAGCACATACCAGTTCCCTGTGGCCCTGCAGTGGGATTTGGGGCCCGAGAGACTGAAACAGCTGAAGAACAAGCTGCTCCTGTACTTCCAGAGCAAGAACAAGTCTAATGGAGGGGAGTGTGTCATCAGAGACATGGACTGCAGCCTGGGGTCCATCCTCATACACTTCAACCAGGAGACAGGTACAGCGAGGGGAGGGGAGACTGGGGGGCACAGGGGAGGGGAGACTCGGGGGCACAGGGGAGGTGAGACTGGGGGGACAGGGGAGGGGAGTGTGTCATCAGAGACATGGACTGCAGCCTGGGGTCCATCCTCATACACTTCAACCAGGAGACAGGTACAGCGAGGGGGGCACAGGGGAGGGGAGACTGGGGGGCACAGGGGAGGGGAGACTGGGGGGCACAGGGGAGGGGAGTGTGTCATCAGAGACATGGACTGCAGCCTGGGGTCCATCCTCATACACTTCAACCAGGAGACAGGTACAGCGAGGGGGGCACAGGGGAGGGGAGACTGGGGGGCACAGGGGAGGGGAGACTGGGGGGCACAGGGGAGGGGAGTGTGTCATCAGAGACATGGACTGCAGCCTGGGGTCCATCCTCATACACTTCAACCAGGAGACAGGTACAGCGAGGGGGGCACAGGGGAGGGGAGACAGGGGGGCACAGGGGAGGGGAGTGTGTCATCAGAGACATGGACTGCAGCCTGGGATCCATCCTCATACACTTCAACCAGGAGACAGGTACAGCGAGGGGTGGGGGGGCACAGGGGAGAGGAGACTGGTGGGGGGGGGGGAGGGAGAGGAGACTGGGGGGCACAGGGGAGGGGAGACTGGGGGGCACAGGGAAGGGGAGACTGGGGGGGAGGGGAGTGTGTCATCAGAGACATGGACTGCAGCCTGGGATCCATCCTCATACACTTCAACCAGGAGACAGGTACAGCGAGGGGGGGGGGGGGCACAGGGGAGAGGAGACTGGGGGGCACAGGGGAGGGGAGACTGGGGGGCACAGGGGAGGGGAGTGTGTAATCAGAGACATGGACTGCAGCCTGGGATCCATCCTCATACACTTCAACCAGGAGACAGGTACAGCGAGGGGGGGGGGGCACAGGGGAGCGGAGACTGGGGGGGGCACAGGGGAGGGGAGACTGGGGGGCACAGGGGAGGGGAGACTGGGGGGCACAGGGGAGGGGAGTGTGTAATCAGAGACATGGACTGCAGCCTGGGATCCATCCTCATACACTTCAACCAGGAGACAGGTACAGCGAGGGGGGGGCACAGGGGAGCGGAGACTGGGGGGGGCACAGGGGAGGGGAGACTGGGGGGCACAGGGGAGGGGAGTGTGTCATCAGAGACATGGACTGCAGCCTGGGATCCATCCTCATACACTTCAACCAGGAGACAGGTACAGCGAGGGGGGGGCACAGGGGAGAGGAGACTGGGGGGGCACAGGTGAGGGTAGACTAGGGGGCACAGGGGAGGGGAGTGTGTAATCAGAGACATGGACTGCAGCCTGGGATCCATCCTCATACACTTCAACCAGGAGACAGGTACAGCGGGGGCGGGGGGGCACAGGGAGAGGAGACTGGGGGGCACAGGGGAGAGGAGACTGGGGGGCACAGGGGAGGGGAGACTGGGGGGCACAGGGGAGGGGAGACTGGGGGGGCACAGGGGAGGGGAGTGTGTAATCAGAGACATGGACTGCAGCCTGGGATCCATCCTCATACACTTCAACCAGGAGACAGGTACAGCGAGGGGGGGGGGCCACAGGGGAGAGGAGACTGGGGGGGGGGCACAGGGGAGGGGAGACTGGGGGGCACAGGGGAGGGGAGTGTGTCATCAGAGACATGGACTGCAGCCTGGGATCCATCCTCATACACTTCAACCAGGAGACAGGTACAGCGAGGGGGGGGGGGCACAGGGGAGAGGAGACTGGGGGGGGGGGCACAGGGGAGGGGAGACTGGGGGGCACAGGGGAGGGGAGTGTGTCATCAGAGACATGGACTGCAGCCTGGGATCCATCCTCATACACTTCAACCAGGAGACAGGTACAGCGAGGGGGGGGGGGGGCACAGGGGAGAGGAGACTGGGGGGGCACAGGGGAGGGGAGACTGGGGGGCACAGGGGAGGGGAGTGTGTAATCAGAGACATGGACTGCAGCCTGGGATCCATCCTCATACACTTCAACCAGGAGACAGGTACAGCGAGGGGGGGGGGCACACGGGAGGAGACTGGGGGGCACGGGGGAGGGGAGACTGGGGGGCACAGGGGAGGGGAGACTGGGGGGCACAGGGGAGGGGAGACTGGGGGGCACAGGGGAGGGGAGTGTGTAATCAGAGACATGGACTGCAGCCTGGGATCCATCCTCATACACTTCAACCAGGAGACAGGTACAGCGAGGGGGGGGGCACAGGGGAGGGGAGACTGGGGGGCACAGGGGAGGGGAGACTGGGGGGCACAGGGGAGGGGAGACTGGGGGCCACAGGGGAGGGGAGACTGGGGGGGGGGGGAGGGGAGTGTGTAATCAGAGACATGGACTGCAGCCTGGGATCCATCCTCATACACTTCAACCAGGAGACAGGTACAGCGAGGGGTGGGGGGGGGCACAGGGGAGGAGACTGGGGGGCACAGGGGAGGGGAGACTGGGGGGCACAGGGGAGGGGAGACTGGGGGGCACAGGGGAGGGGAGTGTGTAATCAGAGACATGGACTGCAGCCTGGGGTCCATCCTCATACACTTCAACCAGGAGACAGGTACAGCGAGGGGGGGGGGCACAGGGGAGAGGAGACTGGGGGGCACAGGGGAGGGGAGTCTGGGGGGCACAGGGGAGGGGAGTGTGTAATCAGAGACATGGACTGCAGCCTGGGATCCATCCTCATACACTTCAACCAGGAGACAGGTACAGCGAGGGGGAGGGGGTGGGGGGGGCACAGGGGAGAGGAGACTGGGGGGCACAGGGGAGGGGAGACTGGGGGGCACAGGGGAGGGGAGACTGGGGGCACAGGGGAGGGGAGTGTGTAATCAGAGACATGGACTGCAGCCTGGGATCCATCCTCATACACTTCAACCAGGAGACAGGTACAGCGAGGGGGGCACAGGGGAGGAGACTGGGGGGCACAGGGGAGGGGAGACTGAGGGGCACAGGGGAGGGGAGACTGGGGGGCACAGGGGAGGGGAGTGTGTCATCAGAGACATGGACTGCAGCCTGGGATCCATCCTCATACACTTCAACCAGGAGACAGGTACAGCGAGGGGGGGGGGGGCACAGGGGAGAGGAGACTGGAGGGCACAGGGGAGGGGAGACTGGGGGGCACAGGGGAGGGGAGACTGGGGGGCACAGGGGAGGGGAGTGTGTAATCAGAGACATGGACTGCAGCCTGGGATCCATCCTCATACACTTCAACCAAGAGACAGGTACAGCGGGGGCGGGGGGGGCACAGGGAGAGGAGACTGGGGGGCACAGGGGAGAGGAGACTGGGGGGCACAGGGGAGGGGAGACTGGGGGGCACAGGGGAGGGGAGTGTGTCATCAGAGACATGGACTGCAGCCTGGGATCCATCCTCATACACTTCAACCAGGAGACAGGTACAGCGAGGGGCTTGGGGGGAGGGGAGAGGAGACTGGTGGGGGGGAGGGGAGAGGAGACTGGTGGGGGGGGAGGGGAGAGGAGACTGGTGGGGGGGGAGAGGAGACTGGGGGGCACAGGGAAGGGGAGACTGGGGGGCACAGGGGAGGGGAGACTGGGGGGCACAGGGGAGGGGAGACTGGGGGGGCACAGGGGAGGGGAGACTGGGGGGGCACAGGGGAGGGGAGACTGGGGGGCACAGGTGAGGGGAGTGTGTAATCAGAGACATGGACTGCAGCCTGGGATCCATCCTCATACACTTCAACCAGGAGACAGGTACAGCGAGGGGGGCACAGGGGAGGGGAGACTGGGGGGCACGGGAGGGGAGACTGGGGGGGCACAGGGGAGGGGAGACTGGGGGGGCAAAGGGGAGGGGAGTGTGTAATCAGAGACATGGACTGCAGCCTGGGATCCATCCTCATACACTTCAACCAGGAGACAGGTACAGCGAGGGGGGCACAGGGGAGGGGAGACTGGGGGGCACAGGGGAGGGGAGACTGGGGGGCACAGGGGAGGGGAGTGTGTAATCAAAGACATGGACTGCAGCCTGGGATCCATCCTCATACACTTCAACCAGGAGACAGGTACAGCGAGGGGGGGGGGGGCACAGGGAGAGGAGACTGGGGGGCACAGGGGAGAGGAGACTGGGGGGCACAGGGGAGGGGAGACTGGGGGGCACAGGGGAGGGGAGTGTGTCATCAGAGACATGGACTGCAGCCTGGGATCCATCCTCATACACTTCAACCAGGAGACAGGTACAGCGAGGGGCTTGGGGGGAGGGGAGAGGAGACTGGTGGGGGGGAGGGGAGAGGAGACTGGTGGGGGGGGAGGGGAGAGGAGACTGGTGGGGGGGGAGAGGAGACTGGGGGGCACAGGGAAGGGGAGACTGGGGGGCACAGGGGAGGGGAGACTGGGGGGCACAGGGGAGGGGAGACTGGGGGGGCACAGGGGAGGGGAGACTGGGGGGGCACAGGGGAGGGGAGACTGGGGGGCACAGGTGAGGGGAGTGTGTAATCAGAGACATGGACTGCAGCCTGGGATCCATCCTCATACACTTCAACCAGGAGACAGGTACAGCGAGGGGGGCACAGGGGAGGGGAGACTGGGGGGGCACAGGGGAGGGGAGACTGGGGGGGCAAAGGGGAGGGGAGTGTGTAATCAGAGACATGGACTGCAGCCTGGGATCCATCCTCATACACTTCAACCAGGAGACAGGTACAGCGAGGGGGGCACAGGGGAGGGGAGACTGGGGGGCACAGGGGAGGGGAGACTGGGGGGCACAGGGGAGGGGAGTGTGTAATCAAAGACATGGACTGCAGCCTGGGATCCATCCTCATACACTTCAACCAGGAGACAGGTACAGCGGGGGCGGGGGGGCACAGGGGAGAGGAGACTGAGGTCACAGGAGGGATTGGGGGGGCACAGGGGAGAGGAGACTGGGGGGCACAGGGGAGAGGAGACTGGGGGGTCACAGAGGAGAGGAAACGGGGGGGCTTAGGGGAGAGAAGACGGGGGGGGGAGAAAGGGGATATAATATGAATAGGGGGCACGGAGTAAAGAAGTGTGCACAGAAACTAACACACACGTATTTCCTCCTCTTCTGCCTGGTTGGGATTTCCCCGGTCTCTCTGTATTGTGTCTGTATTCCCCGGGATTTCCCCGGTCTCCCTGTATTGTGTCTGTATTCCCCGGGATTTCCCCGGTCTCTCTGTATTGTGTCTGTATTCCCTGGGATTTCCTCGGTCTCCCTGTATTGTGTCTGTATTCCCCGGGATTTCCCCGGTCTCCCTGTATAGTGTCTGTATTCCCGGGGATTTCCTCGGTCTCCCTGTATTGTGTCTGTATTCCCCGGGATTTCCCCGGTCTCTCTGTATTGTGTCTGTATTCCCCGGGATTTCCCCGGTCTCCCTGTATTGTGTCTGTATTCCCCGGGATTTCCCCGGTCTCTCTGTATTGTGTCTGTATTCCCTGGGATTTCCTCGGTCTCCCTGTATTGTGTCTGTATTCCCCGGGATTTCCCCGGTCTCCCTGTATAGTGTCTGTATTCCCCGGGATTTCCTCGGTCTCCCTGTATTGTGTCTGTATTCCCCGGGATTTCCCCGGTGTCCCTGTATTGTGTCTGTATTCCCTGGGATTTCCCCGGTCTCCCTGTATAGTGTCTGTATTCCCCGGGATTTCCCCGGTCTCTCTGTATTGTGTCTGTATTCCCCGGGATTTCCCCGGTCTCCCTGTATTGTGTCTGTATTCCCCGGGATTTCCCCGGTCTCCCTGTATTGTGTCTGTATTCCCCGGGATTTCCTCGGTCTCCCTGTATTGTGTCTGTATTCCCCGGGATTTCCCCGGTCTCCCTGTATTGTGTCTGTATTCCCCGGGATTTCCTCGGTCTCCCTGTATTGTGTCTGTATTCCCCGGGATTTCCTCGGTCTCCCTGTATTGTGTCTGTATTCCCCGGGATTTCCCCGGTCTCTCTGTATTGTGTCTGTATTCCCTGGGATTTCCTCGGTCTCCCTGTATTGTGTCTGTATTCCCCGGGATTTCCCCGGTCTCCCTGTATTGTGTCTGTATTCCCCGGGATTTCCTCGGTCTCCCTGTATTGTGTCTGTATTCCCCGGGATTTCCCCGGTCTCTCTGTATTGTGTCTGTATTCCCCGGGATTTCCCCGGTCTCCCTGTATTGTGTCTGTATTCCCCGGGATTTCCCCGGTCTCCCTGTATTGTGTCTGTATTCCCCGGGATTTCCCCGGTCTCCCTGTATAGTGTCTGTATTCCCCGGGATTTCCCCGGTCTCTCTGTATTGTGCCTGTATTCCCCGGGATTTCCCCGGTCTCCCTGTATTGTGGCGGTATTCCCCGGGATTTCCCCGGTCTCTGTATTGTGTCTGTATTCCCCGGGATTTCCCTGGTCTCCCTGTATTGTGTCGGTATTCCCCGGGATTTCCCCGGTCTCTCTGTATAGTGTCTGTATTCCCGGGGATTTCCCCGGTCTCCCTGTATTGTGTCTGTATTCCCTGGGATTTCCCCGGTCTCCCTGTATTGTGTCTGTATTCCCTGGGATTTCCCCGGTCTCCCTGTATTGTGTCTGTATTCCCCGGGATTTCCCCGGTCTCCCTGTATAGTGTCTGTATTCCCCGGGATTTCCCCGGTCTCCCTGTATTGTGTCTGTATTCCCCGGGATTTCCCCGGTCTCTCTGTATAGTGTCTGTATTCCCCGGGATTTCCCCGGTCTCCCTGTATTGTGTCTGTATTCCCCGGGATTTCACTGGTCTCTCTGTATTGTGTCTGTATTCCCCGGGATTTCCCCGGTCTCTCTGTATTGTGTCTGTATTCCCCGGGATTTCCCCGGTCTCTCTGTATTGTGTCTGTATTCCCCGGGATTTCCCCGGTCTCCCTGTATTGTGTCTGTATTCCCCGGGATTTCCCCGGTCTCTCTGTATAGTGTCTGTATTCCCTGGGATTTCCCCGGTCTCCCTGTATAGTGTCTGTATTCCCCGGGATTTCCCCGGGATTTCCCCGGTCTCCGTATTGTGTCTGTATTCCCCGGGATTTCCCCGGTCTCCCTGTATTGTGTCTGTATTCCCCGGGATTTCCCCGGTCTCCCTGTATTGTGCCTGTATTCCCCGGGATTTCCCCGGTCTCCCTGTATTGTGGCGGTATTCCCCGGGATTTCCCCGGTCTCTGTATTGTGTCTGTATTCCCCGGGATTTCCCCGGTCTCCCTGTATTGTGTCGGTATTCCCCGGGATTTCCCCGGTCTCTCTGTATAGTGTCTGTATTCCCGGGGATTTCCCCGGTCTCCCTGTATTGTGTCTGTATTCCCCGGGATTTCCCCGGTCTCCCTGTATTGTGTCTGTATTCCCCGGGATTTCCTCGGTCTCCCTGTATTGTGTCTGTATTCCCCGGGATTTCCCCGGTCTCCCTGTATTGTGTCTGTATTCCCCGGGATTTCCCCGGTCTCCCTGTATTGTGTCTGTATTCCCCGGGATTTCCTCGGTCTCCCTGTATTGTGTCTGTATTCCCGGGGATTTCCCCGGTCTCCCTGTATTGTGTCTGTATTCCCTGGGATTTCCCCGGTCTCCCTGTATTGTGTCTGTATTCCCTGGGATTTCCCCGGTCTCCCTGTATTGTGTCTGTATTCCCCGGGATTTCCTCGGTCTCCCTGTATAGTGTCTGTATTCCCCGGGATTTCCCCGGTCTCTCTGTATTGTGTCTGTATTCCCCGGGATTTCCCCGGTCTCCGTATTGTGTCTGTATTCCCCGGGATTTCCCCGGTCTCCGTATTGTGTCTGTATTCCCCGGGATTTCCCCGGTCTCCGTATTGTGTCTGTAATCCCCGGGATTTCCCCGGTCTCTCTGTATTGTGTCTGTATTCCCGGGGATTTCCCCTCGGCTGCTCCTGAGCTGACACACGCAGGACACTTATTCTGTTATTATTCCCAGTAAGGGAGCGGGTTCTCCAGAAACAGACTCACCAGCTGAATGTATCACACGGAGAGATATTAAAGTTGGACGTCTCGATGCCAGGAGCAGAATATCCAGCGGGCAGCGCAGAGCCGAGTGACCAGAAGCCTCCAGCGGTACGTATAGAATAACACCGTATAATAATAATAATAATATAAGCGTGTTACAGTCGGGATTCTTCCTAACCTCGTGCTCGTGTTTTGTAGGACTCTCAGCTGACACAGAGCCTGCGGGATCCAGGTAACGATTCCTTTGTAAATGAAGGAGTAATGGAAACCTGTGCAGAACCAGGTCTGCCACCCGGCCATAGTAAAGGAATTAACTCTGTAAGGGGTTAAAATGTAACCGTTCCCAAAAAGAGGGGACCTGTGAGGGGAATGCAGGTGTGCGGGAGAGGGTGCGGAGGGGGGAACGCAGGTGTGCGGGAGAGGGTGCGGAGGGGGGAACGCAGGTGTGCGGGAGAGGGTGCGGAGGGGGGAGACACCTTGGGGAAGGAGTTTGGAAACTCCTCTGTCTTACAGCAGCTTCTTCTGCTTCCCTAACGCAGACCCTGCAGCCAGAGAGGGGACCTGTCCTGAAGGAGACCCTGTGACACAGGACGTCCCACCCTCAGTGCTGCTCATTGAGAATATACAGGACAGCTGCACCCCGGAGATGTTACATCTGCTGCTGGAGAACGTCAGTAACCTGTGTGAGGACCGAGACTTCCACGTGGAGATGATCACGGAGATCTGCTCGGCTGTGGTCACTTTCACACGTGACATTGGTGAGATACCGCGCTGCTAACTATCTATCCAGCCAATGCATTGATCCGACAGCGCTCTGCTACATGTAATAACGGCACATATACTCTGCTACGTGTAATACAGGCACATATACTCTGCTACGTGTAATACAGGCACGTATACTCTGCTACATGTCATAAAGGCACGTATACTCTGCTACGTGTAATAAAGGCACGTATACTCTGCTACGTGTAATAAAGGCACGTATACTCTGCTACATGTAATAAAGGCACGTATACTCTGCTACGTGTAACAAAGGCACGTATACTCTGCTACATGTAATAAAGGCACATATACTCTGCTACATGTTATACAGGCACGTATACTCTGCTACATGTAATAAAGGCACATATACTCTGCTACATGTTATACAGGCACGTATACTCTGCTACATGTAATAAAGGCACATATACTCTGCTACATGTCATAAAGGCACGTATACTCTGCTACATGTAATAAAGGCACATATACTCTGCTACATGTAATAAAGGCACATATACTCTGCTACATGTCATAAAGGCACGTATACTCTGCTACGTGTAATAAAGGCACGTATACTCTGCTACATGTAATAAAGGCACATATACTCTGCTACGTGTAATAAAGGCACATATACTCTGCTACGTGTAATACAGGCACATATACTCTGCTACATGTAATAAAGGCACATATACTCTGCTGCGTGTAATACAGGCACATATACTCTGCTATGTGTAATAAAGGCACGTATACTCTGCTACGTGTAATAAAGGCACATATACTCTGCTACGTGTAATACAGGCACATATACTCTGCTACGTGTAATAAAGGCACGTATACTCTGCTACGTGTAATAAAGGCACATATACTCTGCTACATGTAATAAAGGCACGTATACTCTGCTACGTGTAATAAAGGCACGTATACTCTGCTACATGTAACAAAGGCACGTATACTCTGCTACATGTAATAAAGGCACGTATACTCTGCTACATGTAACAAAGGCACGTATACTCTGCTACATGTAATAAAGGCACGTATACTCTGCTACATGTTATACAGGCACGTATACTCTGCTACATGTAATAAAGGCACGTATACTCTGCTACATGTTATACCGGCACGTATACTCTGCTACATGTAATAAAGGCACATATACTCTGCTACATGTAATAAAGGCATGTATACTCTGCTACATGTAATAAAGGCACGTATACTCTGCTACATGTCATAAAGGCACGTATACTCTGCTACATGTCATAAAGGCACGTATACTCTGCTACATGTCATAAAGGCACGTATACTCTGCTACATGTAATAAAGGCACGTATACTCTGCTACGTGTAATAAAGGCACGTATACTCTGCTACATGTAATAAAGGCACGTATACTCTGCTACGTGTAATAAAGGCACGTATACTCTGCTACGTGTAATAAAGGCACGTATACTCTGCTATGTGTAACAAAGGCACGTATACTCTGCTACATGTAATAAAGGCACATATGCTCTGCTACATGTAATAAAGGCACGTATACTCTGCTACATGTAATAAAGGCACATATACTCTGCTACATGTTATACAGGCACGTATACTCTGCTACATGTAATAAAGGCACGTATACTCTGCTACATGTAATAAAGGCACGTATACTCTGCTACATGTCATAAAGGCACGTATACTCTGCTACATGTAATAAAGGCACATATACTCTGCTACATGTAATAAAGGCACGTATACTCTGCTACATGTCATAAAGGCACGTATACTCTGCTACATGTAATAAAGGCACATATACTCTGCTACGTGTAATAAAGGCACGTATACTCTGCTACGTGTAATAAAGGCACGTATACTCTGCTACGTGTAATAAAGGCACGTATACTCTGCTACGTGTAATAAAGGCACGTATACTCTGCTACGTGTAATAAAGGCACGTATACTCTGCTACGTGTAATAAAGGCACGTATACTCTGCTACGTGTAATAAAGGCACGTATACTCTGCTACATGTCATAAAGGCACGTATACTCTGCTACATGTAATAAAGGCACATATACTCTGCTACGTGTAATAAAGGCACGTATACTATGCTACGTGTAATAAAGGCACATATACTCTGCTACATGTAATAAAGGCATGTATACTCTGCTACATGTAATAAAGGCACATATACTCTGCTACATGTAATAAAGGCATGTATACTCTGCTACATGTAATACAGGCACGTATACTCTGCTACATGTTATACAGGCACGTATACTCTGCTACATGTTATACAGGCACGTATACTCTGCTACATGTAATAAAGGCACGTATACTCTGCTACATGTAATAAAGGCACGTATACTCTGCTACGTGTAATAAAGGCACATATACTCTGCTACGTGTAATAAAGGCACGTATACTCTGCTACGTGTAATAAAGGCACATATACTCTGCTACATGTAATAAAGGCACGTATACTCTGCTACATGTAATAAAGGCACATATACTCTGCTACGTGTAATACAGGCACATATACTCTGCTACGTGTAATACAGGCACATATACTCTGCTACGTGTAATACAGGCACATATACTCTGCTACATGTAATAAAGGCACATATACTCTGCTACGTGTAATACAGGCACATATACTCTGCTACGTGTAATACAGGCACATATACTCTGCTACGTGTAATACAGGCACATATACTCTGCTACATGTAATAAAGGCACATATACTCTGCTACGTGTAATACAGGCACATATACTCTGCTACGTGTAATACAGGCACATATACTCTGCTACATGTAATAAAGGCACGTATACTCTGCTACATGTAATAAAGGCACATATACTCTGCTACGTGTAATAAAGGCACATATACTCTGCTACGTGTAATACAGGCACATATACTCTGCTACATGTAATAAAGGCACGTATACTCTGCTACATGTAATAAAGGCACATATACTCTGCTACGTGTAATAAAGGCACGTATACTCTGCTACATGTAATAAAGGCACGTATACTCTGCTACGTGTAACAAAGGCACATATACTCTGCTACATGTAATAATGGCACATATACTCTGCTACGTGTAATACAGGCACATATACTCTGCTACGTGTAATACAGGCACATATACTCTGCTACGTGTAATAAAGGCACGTATACTCTGCTACGTGTAATACAGGCACATATACTCTGCTACGTGTAATACAGGCACATATACTCTGCTACGTGTAATAAAGGCACATATACTCAGCTACATGTAATAAAGGCACGTATACTCTGCTACATGTAATAAAGGCACGTATACTCTGCTACGTGTAATAAAGGCACATATACTCTGCTACGTGTAATAAAGGCACGTATACTCTGCTACGTGTAATAAAGGCACATATACTCTGCTACGTGTAATAAAGGCACGTATACTCTGCTACGTGTAATAAAGGCACATATACTCTGCTACGTGTAATAAAGGCACGTATACGCTGCTACATGTAATAAAGGCACGTATACTCTGCTACATGTAATAAAGGCACGTATACTCTGCTACATGTAATAAAGGCACGTATACTCTGCTACATGTAATAAAGGCACGTATACTCTGCTACATGTAATAAAGGCACATATACTCTGCTACGTGTAATAAAGGCACGTATAATCTGCTACATGTATAAAGGCACGTATACTCTGCTACATGTAATAAAGGCACATATACTCTGCTACGTGTAATAAAGGCACGTATACTCTGCTACGTGTAATAAAGGCACGTATACTCTGCTACTTGTAATAAAGGCACGTATACTCTGCTACATGTAATAAAGGCACGTATACTCTGCTACGTGTAATAAAGGCACGTATACTCTGCTACATGTAATAAAGGCACGTATACTCTGCTACATGTAATAAAGGCACGTATACTCTGCTACATGTAATAAAGGCACATACACTCTGCTACATTTAATAAAGGCACGTATACTCTGCTACATGTAATAAAGGCACGTATACTCTGCTACATGTAATAAAGGCACATACACTCTGCTACATTTAATAAAGGCACGTATACTCTGCTACATGTAATAAAGGCACGTATACTCTGCTACATGTAATAAAAGCACGTATACTGTGCTACATGTAATAAAAGCACGTATACTGTGCTACATGTAATAAAGGCATGTATACTCTGCTACATGTAATAAAGGCACATATACTCTGCTACATGTAATAAAGGCACATATACTCTGCTACATGTAATAAAGGCACATATACTCTGCTACATGTAATAAAGGCACGTATACTCTGCTACATGTAATAAAGGCACGTATACTCTGCTACATGTAATAAAGGCACGTATACTCTGCTACATGTAATAAAGGCACATATACTCTGCTACATGTAATAATGGCACATATACTCTGCTACATGTAATAATGGCACATATACTCTGGTACATGTAATAAAGGCACGTATACTCTGCTACGTGTAATACAGGCACATATACTCTGCTACATGTAATAAAGGCACGTATACTCTGCTACATGTAATAAAGGCACGTATACTCTGCTACATGTAATAATGGCACGTATACTCTGCTACATGTAATAAAGGCACGTATACTCTGCTACATGTAATAATGGCACATATACTCTGCTACGTGTAATAAAGGCACGTATACTCTGCTACATGTAATAAAGGCACGTATACTCTGCTACGTGTAACAAAGGCACATATACTCTGCTACATGTAATAATGGCACATATACTCTGCTACGTGTAATACAGGCACATATACTCTGCTACGTGTAATACAGGCACATATACTCTGCTACGTGTAATAAAGGCACGTATACTCTGCTACGTGTAATACAGGCACATATACTCTGCTACGTGTAATACAGGCACATATACTCTGCTACGTGTAATAAAGGCACATATACTCTGCTACATGTAATAAAGGCACGTATACTCTGCTACATGTAATAAAGGCACGTATACTCTGCTACGTGTAATAAAGGCACATATACTCTGCTACGTGTAATAAAGGCACGTATACTCTGCTACGTGTAATAAAGGCACATATACTCTGCTACGTGTAATAAAGGCATGTCAAAGCTTAGAAATAAGATCAATGAGTCAAATACAGGGTTCAAAACGTAACACATGAGTTTATCTGTACCAAGGCACAATTTGGGAGACAAGAATTCAGAAAGAACTCAAGCCTCTGAAAACATATTGCTTAGTATCACATTTTTATACATTTCAAAATGAGTAATACACCCCTTAAGGGGGCTGGCTTACAGATAAGTGATGATATGATGACATGCAAAAATATATTAGTTGATACATATATATGCTTTACATTGCTATATTCTTATCGATAATTTACCATAATGTGGGCCTCTTAACCATGTGACATAAGGGAGTTACTCTGTTCAGCCCTGTATGTGTATTGTAGCTGTCAGATAAGAAAGAACTCAGATCAGCAGGAATGTCTAATCGCTTACGAATGCTATTTCAATTCTTGCCTGCCTTGTAGGAATTAAAAAGGGTTAGTTATATCTAGGAGCGATACTCTGCAGATTCAAACATTCACAGTTCATTCATTCACGAATGAGACAAATATACATTCATATAGTAAACACTCAGAAAATGGTGGTTTAGGCCAAAATGGAGGTGATGATAGCCACTCACATTATCTCAATCTTCACAGTCCTCTCTTTTTATTCTTGAAAACATAGTCTTTTAAGGATAATTCAGATAAAACTCAGAAGCGTTGCACTGGCCTGGAGGGCCCCAATTTGCATGGCTTTGATAGTTCTGGAAACTCACAGAGCTGCTGGCTATCATCTCAGCCAGGTTGGTCTTTCTGCCATCATCTTCATCTGTATTCCATTGAGGAGGACTGACTTTTCCTTCTGAGATTGCATCTTCCGTAGTGTCGTCTGTGATCAGTGGCATGGCCTGGGTAGAGGGTGTTACACACCTTTGCAGTATGGATTTACTGCACATGACACAGTCATACAAAACAATCAGAACTGCAAGCACACAGACAAATCCATCCATCAGTTTCGCTTCTAGAAAACCAACCAACATGGTAATTCCTAACAAAACACCTCTTATCTCCACCTTTCCTTAATCTCTCCTGTATCTCTGCGATCTTCTCTACCTCATGCTCAATCTTACCACTTTGATCTTTAAATAACATAACATTGCTCTTTAACTCGGGCACACACGCTAAAATATAGTCCAGTGCCATTCTATTCTGTAGGGCCATTAATCTAATCTGTACCTGTTCTTGATTAAGTAAATTAATGAATGTAGTTGTATGATTGAGAACATCATCCAGTACATCCGTAAGTACATTGAGCCTGTCATATAGCAACTCAACTCCTACATTTTAAATTCGGCATTAGTGTAAGGTATCCCTACTCAAGAGGTTAAATGTAATTCTCTCTTACGTCATTGGGGGCCACCAGAGTATGGCAGGGATTCATTGTATATATTCCCTTGTGACCCATTAACCTGTGTAGCATTGTGCGAGATTGTATGATTGTCTGCAAACTGATGTGACCATAAAACAATGAACATTACAAATATTTCAAAACTGATCATCCCTTATCATCATCTGGATGGTGTAGGCTGATCTTGCCTAGTGGGGCATACATCTTAAAAACACACTCTAAAGCATAAAAAAATAATAATATTGAGTCCTGTAAAAACAAATTGTTAATTTAAGTCCGGGCCTGCTACATGTAATAAAGGCACATACACTCTGCTACATTTAATAAAGGCACGTATACTCTGCTACATGTAATAAAGGCACGTATACTCTGCTACATGTAATAAAGGCACATACACTCTGCTACATTTAATAAAGGTACGTATACTCTGCTACATGTAATAAAGGCACGTATACTCTGCTACATGTAATAAAAGCACGTATACTGTGCTACATGTAATAAAGGCATGTATACTCTGCTACATGTAATAAAGGCACATATACTCTGCTACATGTAATAAAGGCACATATACTCTGCTACATGTAATAAAGGCACATATACTCTGCTACATGTAATAAAGGCACATATACTCTGCTACATGTAATAAAGGCACGTATACTCTGCTACATGTAATAAAGGCACGTATACTCTGCTACATGTAATAAAGGCACGTATACTCTGCTACATGTAATAAAGGCACATATACTCTGCTACATGTAATAATGGCACATATACTCTGCTACATGTAATAATGGCACATATACTCTGGTACATGTAATAAAGGCACGTATACTCTGCTACGTGTAATACAGGCACATATACTCTGCTACATGTAATAAAGGCACGTATACTCTGCTACATGTAATAAAGGCACGTATACTCTGCTACATGTAATAATGGCACGTATACTCTGCTACATGTAATAAAGGCACGTATACTCTGCTACATGTAATAATGGCACATATACTCTGGTACATGTAATAAAGGCACGTATACTCTGCTACGTGTAATACAGGCACATATACTCTGCTATGTGTAATAAAGGCACATATACTCTGCTACATGTAATAAAGGCACATATACTCTGTTACATGTAATAAAGGCACGTATACTCTGCTACATGTAATACAGACACACATACTCTGCTACATGTGCAATACAGACACATACTCTGCTACATGTGTAATACAGACACACATACTCTGCTACATGTGTAATACAGACACACATACTCTGCTACATGTGTAATACAGACACACATACTCTGCTACATGTGCAATACAGACACATACTCTGCTACATGTGTAATACAGACACACATACTCTGCTACATGTGTAATACAGACACACATACTCTGCTACATGTACAATACAGACACATACTCTGCTACATGTGTAATACAGACCCACATACTCTGCTACATGTGTAATACAGACACACATACTCTGCTACATGTGTAATACAGACACACATACTCTGCTACATGTGCAATACAGACACATACTCTGCTACATGTGTAATACAGACACACATACTCTGCTACATGTGCAATACAGACACACATACTCTGCTACATGTGCAATACAGACACACATACTCGGTGCTGGTATTAATGTGTTAGGAAGAGAGTAGGGGAACGCAAACCATAAGGAATAGAAAATGAAATATGCAAATCAATATGAGCATAAAATCCCTCGGGTTGTACAGCTGACGGAGAGAAGTACACAGGTGTACCCCGCAGTAAGTGAGACCTGTGTGTGTACTACGGGGTGCACTGAACTCAATACAATAGGAGAATAGTGATGGCTGAGGGTGGATTGATAGTAATAATAACTGACACGGCCATGTAATGCTCCGATGGCGTCTCTGTGGGAGCCGGTACTTCTCCCCCCTGGGCAGGCTCTAAACCCTGGCCCCTCGCGGTGGACGTTTTCCCCGTGGTATGGAGATAGGAGCCCCCCGTGACAAGGCGTCGATCGCTATGCAGCAGTGGTTTCCCTGCTCACCGTGTCCGGTATACAGGGCCGGCGTCCATACTTGAGGGGTCTGAGAGTGGCGCAGCTACAGGCTGCGTCTCCGTAAAGATTTCCTCCACTTCTATCCCATGTGCATCAGCCGGAGTAGCAATATGTGAGTGCTCTGGGCGGTGCCGCAGAGGGGTACAATGTAATATTAGGGCAGGCTAACCCCCCTTGTTCATTGGCGGAGAATAAAATCTTCATCTAATACAGGGTTTTTTACTTTTCAAATGAATCTCATAACGTGTTTCCTGATTTTGTCAACAAAGGATTTCGAAGCCGGGATGGGCAGTAAATTGAATAAATAAACAAATTTCTGCAATATCGCCATTTTAATTGCCGTCATTCTACCCTAGCAGGTTAGCATTAGCCCTTTCCATGAGTCTAACAGCGTACTGTACATTGTGTTGTATTTTATTGTATGTCTTTATTTCTATAGCGCCAAAAGTGTACTCAGCGCTTCACAAAGAATATAGTACAAGGAATTATAATTATACAATAAGTGCAGCAAAATCAGACAATAGGAAAGGAAATCCCTGCCCCGAAGAGCTTACAATCTAAGAGGTTTAATGGGAAACTTATATAGACAGCAGGTGAGGGAATAAGTGCTGTAGATGGCAGTGCTTGGTCACAATTGGTGGTAGGAGTGACTGAGTGTGGGACATTAGCCATAGATCGGCGAGTGCTTTACTATAATTCAACTCATACAATCTTTGTAAATTCCCCAGTCCCTATCTGCAAGACGGGGAGGAAAAGCCCCTTACCAGCCTATCACCCCAAAGTCTCAAGAGGTACCTCAAAGCAGGTGGCCCTTCAGGTCAGTCTCTGGTTCTGGATAGTCGTCTGGTCCCTTGGTGTCTTGCTGTCCTGTGTGCTCAAGACTCTCTGTGTTAGGTCAGACATGGAGGCTTTTCAAGCTGTCTGATTAGACAGGTGGAGACTGGTTAATTGAGTAGCTGCAATTAACCAGCTCCCTTCTGAATTCCTCAGACCATTAGAGGTAACTTTATTTAAAACAGAGATAAGTCCCTGTTACAGTGCCCATAGATACAATGTGGCAATTCCACGTGGTCAAATTTTCATCATCTAATAAAAGTAAAGATTTATCTGCACTCTGTGATAAGTGCATCATGTTGATTAGTTGCCTTACATTATCTGCTCCTTGTCTTCCCGACTGATCTGCGTGCACTAATCGGCACTTAAGGGGCTCCAGGCGCTTGACCTGAATTTTTGCAAACATTTTTATATCGGTATTTAGACGTGCAATCGATCTGTAGTTCATGCAATAACTACTATCATTTCCCTCCTTTGGTATTAATGTAATGTTTGCAGCCATCATTCAAAATGGTACAGAACCCCCCTCCCACACCCCATTAAATACCCGTCATAATAGAAAACATAATTCAGGAGATAAGAATTAGTCAAACACGCTTGGATCCCCACCTGGTCCCCCACCCCTACCATTTTTGAGAGATGCGATTGCACTCGCTATTTCGGTGATGGAGATGGATCCTCTAAAAGGTTTCTCCCCGCGACTGAAACCCTGGGCAAGCTAATATCTGTTATGGGCTTATTCTGTAAGCTCCGTTAGCGCTGCACCGTGTGATCTGCACGGAAAGCCCCATTGACTTGAATGGGGTTTTCCGTGCAGATAGCACGGCGCCGCGCTAACGGAGCTTGCAGAATACGCCCCTTAGTGTTGTAAAGGTCGGTGGGATACCAGGCTGCTCAAATGGAGTTGCGTATAACTCCGATTAACATTTCAGACATTCTTTTTCAATGTCTCCTTGGTGTGTATGTACCAAATCCTCAGATGTCTTCATTGTGGGGATGCGGTTTTTAGTTCTTTGTTGTTTAAATTGCCGGCCAATAGAGGTGAAGCTTTGCTCCCGGGTTCATAATACCTGTGTTTCGTCAGGAGTAGGGAGTGCTCGATTTGATCTAAATCTAATTCCAGGAGTTGTGTTTTAGTCCATACGTTCCCCACCATCCACTTTATGTTTGCGCTCCAGGTCCTTTGTTTTTCTAGATAATTTCTGTCTATATTTTTATGCCTCTTTATATTGTGTCTGGAGAGAGACCCTCGGTATCATTAAAGGAGATATATTCTTCCCACCAGTAACGTGTCTGAGTTTTATACTTAGGGGTTTTGGGAATAAAGCTATTCAGGGACCATGGAAACGGCGGCTTATCATGCACACCTATATGGAGTGATATAGATATCATAGCGTGGTCAGAGAGTAATCTTCCCAATATCACATGACTTAATATTCGCAATCTGGTTTGAGTCAACTATAAATTAGTCGATTCTTGAGTGTGTTATTTGATTAGGGGAATAATAAGTGTAATCCCCTATTATTATTATTATTATTATTAATCCGTGGATCTTGGAAACCTGTTAGCCCAGACATCGGCGAGCGCATTTTCGGAGGCAAGTTTAAGTAAGCTATGGTCCGCCCTTGTAAAACAGGCACCTGTCACGGTGACTTTATGGCAGGCTGTAATTTACACCAAAAATATATAAATATATATAACTGGGTTTGAACTGGGACGAGACTTAGATATGATAAAATATAATTTATTCCTTGATAAAGGTGAACACACGAGATATACAAATAACAGGCAAAATATAGACACTTACTTAAAGATGGAAATGATGAAACAGTCACATCTGGACTGGCAGTTCATACAGCAAATCTTCATCATCCCAAGACACGAAAAGACATGAAAAGACCTCTGGCATGAAGACATTGCATAGCGTTTCTCTCAGCAATCAAGATGGTATAGAAGAACATTTTAGTAAGGGGTGACTCTGACTTAAATACTATGTCAAACTCATCTCTTAACCCTAAATGCCGAAAAGGCTAGCAAAAGTCTTTGAAGTTGTTTGACTTCCATTGTTAAGTGTGAAGTTTCACACTTAAAAATTCAGTTCCTTTGGTCCCTTGGCCAAGCATAAAAAATTAGGCAATTTAGCCTTTGATCACCAGGCTATGTAAATTCTAGCAAGATGTCCTTCCTGCTCATTACCCTAACAGAGTGAGTTTGCAGTTTTCACAACAGACCAAAATTCCATATACCCTGTAAATAACTTCATAACTTCAGTTCAGTAGTACTTACTGGCCCGCGACACATATTAATACATTCCGTCACACCTGACGCTCCCAATGAGACTAAATATTACCATGTAGTACTAAAATTAAGAGAGATATTAATATCTGGCCCTTAGTATCTGTTAGATATCAAGTGTTTAGAACCATTAGTTGGGGCTTGGTCCCACGGATACACATATGTAACTCTTAGCATGTTCAGCCAAGGACATCTCATAATATTCTTATATTTAATAAGGTCACCCATTCTGATTTTCTCCTTGGGTAGCCGCACCCCTTGCCCCCATCAATAAATCCTTTGAAGCGGGGACCCCTGGGTAGGGGACATTTGTCACCTGGTTTTAGATTTCACACCTAATGCCCAGACCTCCTGAATCAGAGGCCTTTGTAAGTGTGAGTTATAATGCTCACAACCCACTCTAGCTTCCTGGAAACAGGACGCCTTTGATCAGGGCTGTTTCCTAGCAATATTCCCTTGGCCTGCAAATTAGGTATTAACATACTGTGCACCAAAACCCCCATGTGTATGTTTCACACCCAACTTCAATCAAGCCCTTTGAAGTCCAGAGTTTCTGAAAAGACACAATACAGTTGTGTTTTGTTAAACGGTAGCTTATTAACCCCTTAAGCCCCGGTGTGTGTGGTGTAGCCACTGGCCCAGAAACAATACATTATTTTTTTTTACAGGGGAATAAGCATTTGGATATTGACGCGAGGTAAAAACACATTACTGGACCTCAGCCCAGTTAACCCCTTGCTCCCCAGGTGAGAGTAGAGGGTGGCCAATTGGGGTGTAACCCCTTTAATCCCGGGCCAAATCCTCACGACCGTCACAGCACCATCGCCTGATTTTTGAGATAAGTGATTGCATTGAAGTCCCCTCCTAGGCTTAATAACCCCGGAGTTTTCTGCTTGATTCGTGAGGTGAGCTATTTAAAAATATTGGAGCTACCATTGGGTGCATAGATATTTATGAGGGTGATAGAATGGGATTCGATGGCGCCTCGGACGTTTACGTAGAGACCCGCTTTGTCAGTGAGTACTATTCTGTACTATTAAGTAACCAGATTAAAGATACATTTATAAGGATACCAACATGTATTGGTTGTGTACTCGGTCCCCAGCCAGACTCAGAACACACAGAATTCATGGCAGGGCTTCCATTTGTGTATATAATAATTACGTTGGTCAATAGACAGTAGCAGAGTTATTAAACGCTCTCTGAATAAACCCATCCAATGGGATGGATTAGTAACCAATAAACAATCCTAGAAACATTATGTACAACACGACCCCAAAACCCCCCAAAAAGAGACATATTGGTGACTGTTAGGCATTCAGAGCACTATAATTATCCACCCACATGGCGTGAGTATTATTCCTGAACTTGTCCATAGCAGCGTTGGCACAAAAGTCTTAGACAAAACCATTTACTATTGTCACCCTTCGGTTGGGACGTTCTTTCGCGAAGCTAGAAAATCCTTTACCTTCTTCTCGTAACACAGGAGTTTCTTTCCGTTGTGATGTACGTACGTTTTGGCGGATGCCATAGGGCCACCTTAACTCCTGCCTTCATCGGCAGTTCTTGCCATTTAAGCATCTCTCTTCTTTTCCGCGAGGTTTCAGCACTGAAGTCGGGAGATATCATAATCCTGTTTTGTTGGTAGGATACTGTAGTTGCGGTTTCTGCCGGGACACTGTCAGTGTGGCTCCTTTATCCTGGTAGCGCAGCAATTTAATCAGGAAATGTCTAGGTCTGTCATTGGCGTTTGGTCGGGGACCAGGTGATCTTTGATCTCTTACGAGTTGAAAACCTGAATTCTGGTGATCCTTTCCTAGAATCTCATTCAGCAGGACTGATTAACTCTTTTTTTTAGATCCTTCCGGCACCCCAATAATTCTTAGGTTTGACCTTTTATCCCGATTCTCATAATCCTCCAATTTATTTTGATCTTGGTCATCTCGCTTTCAGTAGAAAGGTATCTGTTATGTATTTCCTTCTGTTGCATTCCAGTTGCTGTGACTCTATTTCAGTTAGTTTTCCTTGCAGCCGGTCTAATTTAGCATCCACCGTGACCACTTACCGAGTGAGATCTTTGTGGTTGGTCCGCAGTTCCTCTTTCAGAATGGCTGAAAGTTGGAGCTTCCAATTGTGCGTGAGTTGTCTGACTCCTCTACTTCAGATTGGACCTGATTGGGGGTATCCCCTCAGCTGGCTTGTCCTTAATAGGTTTGGGTGTTTTGTCTATTTTAGTTTTACCCGTCTTGTCTTGCCAGGGGTGGTTATATGTAGGTTATATGAAGGTTGTATGAAAGGTCGGTAATATAAGGAGATGTAGCAGGGTGCTCCAGAAGGCTGTCACATATCAATCATTCCCCCCCTATGAGAAAAAGTCACTCAATTGCAGTCTTTTAGTTTATTGGTGTGTTGTCAGTACTGACCTCTGTCCCCCTTGTTCTGGGTCTCTGGGTGGCACTGAGACAAAATGGCCACCCGCTTCTCTCCCCGGCCGCCCCGCTACAGCCTCAAGTAGGTCTCTCGCCGCTCAAGCAAGGGGGGGTCCACGGGGATCTAAATAGTCCTTATTACGTTAGCTAATGTAACGATTGCTAGAGGTTGGTGTTCCTTTGTCAGGGAGCTTTAATTCCACACAGCCATCTTGGTTAGGCTCCAGACCACGAACTCCCATCCCCTTCCCCCCCCCCTGGTCATTTTGTGATGTGAATCTTATTTCTTTCCCCAGATATCTCGGGTCTCATTAGAACATTTAGCGGCAGCGTCAGGGTGAATCAGCTCAAACTGACCGCGCGGCCGCTGGGAGAAACGAAAAGTATCAGGGCCGAGAATCTACCCCCCAACACATGTGAGGATCACGTGATTATTTACTTTGAGAGCCCCAAGCACGGAGGTGGGGGAGTGCAGGAGGCAGCGCTGGTACCTGAAGAAGATGCAGCGATCGTTACTTTTACTGATCCAGGAGGTAACTATTACCCATGGGGGATAAAGCGGTAACATTGTTACACGTGTAAATGAAACGGTGCCTGATATATGTTTATTTGCTCTCGGGGTTCCAGGCCTCCACTCTGCATATTCTTTTTCCTACTTCATTTCTTGTTGACGCTACTTTTCTTGTTGGTAATGAAGGAGCCAGGTTATGAAGCGATAGGAGGAGTTATAGGAAGCGGTTATATGAAGTAATAGGAGGAATTATTGGGAGACGCTATATAGGTAATAGGAGGAGCTATAGGGAGCTGTTATGTGGGATAATAGGAGGAGTTATAGGGAGCGGGAGAGGTTATATAGGTAATAGGAGAAGTTATAGGGAGGGGTTATATGGGGTATTAGGAGGAGTTATTGGGAGCTGGGGTAATAGGAGGAGTTATAGGGAGGGGTTATATGAGGAAATAAGAGGAGTTATAGGGAGAGGTTATATGGAGTAACAGGAGGAGTTATAGGGAGCCGTTATATGGGGTTATAGGAAGCGGTTATTTGGGGTAATAGGAGGAGTTATAAGGAGAGGTTATATAGAGTAATAGGAGTAGTAATAGGGAGTCGTTATATGGGGTAATAGGAGGAGTTATTGGGAGCCATTATATGGGGTAATAGGAGGAGTTATTGGGAGCCATTATATGGGGTAACTGTAGGAGTTATAAGGAGGGATTATATGGGGTAATAGGAGGAGTTATAAGGAGGGATTATATTGTATTGTATGTCTTTATTTATATAGCGCCATTAATGTACATAGCGCTTCACAGCAGTAATACACGTGGTAATCGAATAAATAACAGATAATATAAATAACAGATCATGGGAATAAGTGCTTTAGACATAAACATAACATTAAGGAAGAGGCGTCCCTGCCCCGAGGAGCTTACAATCTAATTGTTAGGTAGGGAGAACGTACAGAGACAGTAGGAGGGCGTTCTGGTAAGTGAGTCTGCAGGGGGCCAAGCTTATGTATAATGTGTTCAGAATGTTCACAGTGTTTATATGGGGTAATAGGAGGAGTTATAGGGAGCGGGAGAGGTTATATAGGTAATAGGAGAAGTTATAGGGAGGGGTTATATGGGGTAATAGGAGGAGTTATTGTCACGGTAGACCAGGACTTTTAACACCATTTATATTTAAGGGATCTGTCACAGGGCAAAACACAGCAAGTGAAATAAAATGAGGTTTATTTTGGATAAATCCTCGGAAACACACAGAAATACAAAATACAAAAATATACACACTTACGGGGGTCTGGGGAATGTGATCTACCTTTCCTAGGTGCAGGGACCCACTTCAAATGGGTTTACTCTGTCCGCTTCTCTGCTCCAGGATATCAAATTGCTGCACACAGCAACCACAATGACGTACCTCCAGCAGGTCACAGTCCAACTCCACACTCCTTCCCAGAGGTGGACTTCTGGTGGCCCTCTTCCTCTGAGGGTAACTAATGCACTGTCCAGCAGCACCCCTTTATATACCCCTTGGTGGCTATTGAACAAAGGCAGCCAGCCAAGAGAAAACAGTGCCTGGGGTTCAGACCTGATAACTGATTAATTTAACTAACACCCCCACCTTTGTTCTGATCTATTTCTATGGAGAGCTTCAACTGAGTGAATGACTTAGTCGTTCTCCCTAGAAATAACAATAACAGTGGAATATCTCATTTACTTTCTTGCATGTTCATGCCATCACCACACAATACCAGGTATCTAATCTGGGAGGAACTGCTAACACAGGCATAAATACAGACATAAGGTAATTATGTAAAGACAGGACAGCTAGCCCAAATCACATCACACAACAATGTTGATTGGGGAAAGGATTGTTACAGGGAAGACAGAATACATGCTTTGAAATACATTCTTAGGCTAAGGCCCCGCTCCCAGAGTCAGCGCGCCCGCACTGCAGACAGGCGGTGCGCTGACATACACAGACCGCGATATGCGGTCTGTAGGGAGCGGGGGCCGGAGCGGGAGGTGGGCGGGAGTGGGAGGTTTGAGCGGGAGGGGGGGCGTGGCTTGAGCGGAGGGACCTGCTACACTCCCCCCCTCCCTCCACGGACTCGGGCTGGAGCTGCTGATTGAAGGTAAGCAACACACACACGCAGGCACACACACACGCAGGCACTCATACACACACACAGGCACTCATACACACACACAGACAGACAGAGGCAGGCACTCACGCACTCAGACACACACACAGACAGGCACTCAGACACACACACAGACAGGCACACAGACAGGCACGCACGCACTCAGACACACACACATACACAGACAGGCACGCACGCACTCAGACACACACACACACACAGGCACTCACGCTGCTGTCACTCCACACTCCTCCCCGCTCCCCGAAGCCTCTCCTCCTCCCGAAGCCTCCCCTCCCCATTGGCTCACAGCCACACCACGTGACGCGTCAACGCTAGGGAACACCATTTTCTTGTGTCCCATAGCGGCTGACGCGCCACAGCGTGTAGTGCGCTGTGCCGCCAGTGGGGACCGGGACCGGCTCGGGAGGATTCCCCTGCTGGTGGGGAACTCGCGTGTGGCCGCCCGCGCCAACGAGCGCAGCGGGACCGAAGCCTTACAGACATGGGTTACATGTACACATACCCTGTTCTTCCCCAGATATTCAAGACATTTGGCTGGATGAAATATTACTAGGACTGCCCAGTTACACGGTTTTATAGGGGTAAATAGCTGGGATTTCTCCCCACTAGGTCAGCCAGTGACCCCTACCGTCACAGTTATAGGGAGCTGTTATGTGGGATAATAGGAGGCGATATACAGTAGGGAGAGGTTATATGGGGTAATAGGAGGAGTTATTGGGAGCCATTATATGGGGTAATAGGAGGTGATATAGGGAGTCATTATATGGGGTTATAGGAAGCGGTTATATGGGGTAATAGGAGGAGTTATAAGAGGAGTTATGGGGAGCGGTTATATGGAGTAATAGGAGGAGTTATTGGGAGCCATTATATGGGGTAATAGGAGGAGTTATAGGGAGCGGGTATATGGAGTAATAGGAGGAGTTATTGGGAGCCATTATATGGGGTAGTAGGAGGAGTTATAAGGAGCAGTTATGTGGGATAATAGAAGGAGATATAGGGATAAGTTATATGGGGTTGTAGGGAGCAGTTATATGGGGTAATAGGAGAAGTTTTAGGGAGCGGTTATATGGGGCAAAAGGATGAATTATAGGGAGGAGTTATAGGGAATGGAGATATGTAGCAAATGGAGTTATTATATGGAGCAGTTAAATGGATCAGTAGGAGAAGGTACAGAGAGAGGTTATATGGATCAGTAGGAGAAGGTACAGAGAGAGGTTATATGGATCAGTAGGAGAAGTTACAGATAGAGGTTCTATGGATCAGTAGGAGAAGGTACAGAGAGAGGTTCTATGGATCAGTAGGATAAGGTACAGAGAAGTTATATGGATCAGTAGGAGAAGGTACAGAGAGAGGTTCTATGGATCAGTAGGAGAAGGTACAGAGAGAGGTTCTATGGATCAGTAGGAGAAGGTACGAGAGGCTATATGGATCAGTAGGAGAAGGTAGAGAGAGAGAGGTTCTATGGATCAGTAGGAGAAGGTACAGAGAGAGGTTCTATGGATCAGTAGGAGAAGGTACAGAGAGAGGTTATATGGATCAGTAGGAGAAGGTACAGAGAGAGGTTCTATGGATCAGTAGGAGAAGGTACAGAGAGAGGTTCTATGGATCAGTAGGAGAAGGTACAGAGAGAGGTTCTATGGATCAGTGTGAGTGCTTGTATGGTGCAATGGGAGTTAGGGAGTAGTTATATGGAATGATCAGTTACGTGTAAACTAACTATCTGCGTCTCTATTTCTTATAGTTATAAAGACTGTCTTGGAGAAGCAGCATGTGTTTGGGAAGAAGCCGATATCAGTCTATCCTTACTATGTCTCACTGGGTGTATCACTATATGGGAGGAGAGGACCTCGTATAACAATACCCAAACCGCTTGAGTTCCCTATGAGTCCGTACATATTGGAATTTATACTGAATGATGCACAGTTAAAACTCAACATAAACAAGAAGATGGCGGATTATAATTGTGAGATCACATGGCCAGAGCTAGACTGCCCAAACCCTGTTATTAAACTTTGCATTTCCAAGACCGTATCTAATCATCTCAGGACCATGGCAAGGATTGTCCGAACATGGAGCGATCAGGTTAGCACAGAGTTCTCATTTGTTATTTCAAAGTACAAAGCCACAGAGTACGATGTGAATAGATCGGTTTGGGAAGCCATCAAAGGAGAAGTCGGCAGCTCAACGTATGATGGAGTCTTGATTAAGCCAGATCTTGCTAAGGAGAAGGTTTTCCTTGCGGGATTTTCAAAGGATGTTAACAAGATAGAGCAGTCATTCAGGAAGCTGGTACAAGATATCACTAAGAAAATGGAAAGAGAAAATCAAAGCTCAACAACCCCTGTGCCTCTATCCCCCGCACTCTATGAAATATTGTGCAATAATGGTCTGGAGAAGAACGTCCTGATGGACTTCCCAGAACTGAAGATGTCCTATGATGTATCAGCAAAGAATGTTTTGCTCTGTGGGCTCAAAGAGGAAATGTACGGGGCCAAATGTGAGATACTAAATATGGAGCAAAAGCTGAATCACAAAACCATTCACCTTGATCATCACATCATCCAATTCCTGGGGTTTGCCGATAGCGAGGAGCTGTCATGTCTCCTCTTCATACGTCATAACATTAATGCAATGTTTCAGATTGAAGGTAACAGTGTTAGACTAACTGGTTACTCCGTGAAGGATCTGTCCGAGGCCGAAGAACAAATAAAATGTGAGATAGTTTGTAAGCGAATTAATGTTGAAGAAAAGAACATTATCCAAAAGACGGAGTGGATAAGCATCAAGACACATTTATGTGAAGTATTTAACCCAGAGAAGTGCACTGTTCTGATTGAGGAATTTCCCACAGGGGCTGAGAATCAGGTGGTTATAACTGGCCTTTCCTCTCCAGCACAAGATACCTACCAACAGCTTAATGACTTTCTGGAGAAGAACACTCCAATACAGAAGGACATTCCGGTGAAATCTGTGGCAGTCACAAAGTTTATTATGGAGGAAAGAAAAACACTTTGTGAGGAAATTAAAAATAACAGCGTCAAACTTGTAATTAAACAGAAAACCATTATTTCCCTGCAAGGTTCAAGACTGTACGTGCTGGAGGCCGCTGCCCGCATAGAAAGACTTTTATCCTCACTGCATTCTGATACTCTGCGCATTAATAAACCAGGAGCAAAAAAGTTCTGCATAAGCAATGAAGAAATGTATGTTAATACAGCAAAGAATAAATTCAACTGCTTGATATATTTGCAGAAAGACGGAGAAGATGTATTCACAGCTGGTGAAATGAGCTTGGGTGAACCTCGCTGCCAAATAAACCTTCCGGATGGAGTCGTCATTGCAGTTTATAAAGATGACCTGATCCGTCACTGTGTTGATGTCGTGGTTAATGCAGCCAATGAAGATTTGAAGCACATTGGGGGGCTTGCATTAGCTCTGTTACAGGCTGCAGGTCCCAGACTACAAACCGACTGTGATCGTATTGTTAGGGAACAAGGGACATTATCAGCTGGTGATTCAGTAATCACTCATGCTGGTAATCTGCCATGCAAGCAGGTTATACACACTGTTGGGCCCAGATGGGATTCCACTTCAAAGAGGAAGTGTGAGCGGCTGCTAGGGAAAGCGATAACTACAAGCTTGGAGCTCGCTGCAGAAAATGGTCACAGATCCATTGGAATTCCAGCGGTCAGTTCGGGAATTTTTGGATTCCCTGAGGACCTATGTGCGCTAATCATTGTAGAAACCATTAGGGAATATGTTGAAAACCAACATAACAGCAGCATTAAAGAAATCCATCTTGTGGGCACTGATGATAAAATAGTGAGTGCTTTCACTGAGGCTTTGAAAGATGAATTTGGAGATCAGATGTTTGAAGGATCCCCAAAAAGCAGCATGAAAGGAAGGGCTGACACAGAGAAGCCAGTGGGAATTGTAGAAACTAAAAGTAGAGCTGAAGGTCAGATGGTGACAACCAAGGAAGGTTTGATCATCAAATTAATCCAAGGAAATATTCAAGATGCTATAGTACGTATTATTCTATATCAAAACTATTCACGTGTTTTGTTGTATTGCCGCTTATTTGTCAAGTCTGTAAATCAGTCACTATGGCTAAAATTTCTACATGTTCCATTCATTGAGTGTGTATGAATTGACTTTTTTATGCTGCAGAAATTGTGTGACAAGGAGGTATCATCGTAACCAAAGGAGCAGTGCAGAAACCTTTACACGTTTCCCTGATCAGGCACTACTTAAAGAAGGAGATGGGAATCCATAGTAATATACCTCAAGTGTAAAAATAATGCATAGGCACCATGTCAATTCTACTCTGCTCAGAGAGGTGGGTGCAGGAAGCCGCCGCCCAGCTCATATGGTAGGGATGAATGCGAGACGATAATTAATGTAGGTAGAATGAAGGCAGGTGGCTCTTAAAACCAAGCCTGTGTATTCTGGCACATAAATGGCCACTTACAATATTACATAGATAAGGAAAGTAGTTCCTCGGGACTATCCCTTTGCTTCTGATCAGGGAGGTTATATCTATTTATCTCAACACATTCTCAATGTTTTTCATGCATTAAACGGGTGTAATATGTGAAATTAATCTAGGGGCCTCACTTCAAGAGCAGGGCCATGGGGAAAGAATTCTGAAGCATTTCCAAAGTTGCAGCAATCCGGGCTTAGATATTGTCTCATGAAAGTCCCGAGAGATCATAAGGTCGTTCAGTATTCATCCAAATGAGAGTATGATAAAGATGAAGAAATACAATGTTACTCTGATTTGTAAACAAAGACACATTTGTGAACCTCGGAGATGGGACTGAGCAGTAAAACAGACACTGGTGTAACACAATGTACTATAAATAAATATTTCTTTGTGCAGACGGATGTGATCGTGAACAGTGTGGGAAGAGACCTGCGCCTCGATAGCGGAGGAGCTTCTAAAGCGTTATCTGGGAAGGCCGGCCAGAAGCTACAGAAATGTCTGGATAAAGTGAGCCATAAAACCCAAGTGAAAGAAGGTTCTGTGTATGAAACGGAAGGCTGTGACCTCTCCTGCCGCAAGGTCATTCACGTTGTGACTCCACAGTGGGATAAAGGAAAAGGGTCTTCTGAAAAGGTAAGAAGCTGGGGGGGGGAGAAAACATAGTGACGGTTAAGTAATTTAACCGGCACATTCATCCCTGTTACAGACACACACTGAACCTCTCTAATCTCTTCATCCTGGTATTACTATTATTAAGTAATAATCCCCGAAGAACAGGGCGTTACTGGCCAGTAATGCCCTGGCTGGAAGAGTTGAAGGCCCGAGGCGAAGCAGAGGTAACCCAGCCCGGGCATTATTGGCCAATAATGCCCTGGCTGGAAGAGTTGGATTATTACTATTATAGGCTAAATGTAAGCTTTATTCATAAATAATAGACACTTCGTTTAGTTTTATAAGAAATGTTATTAAAATAAAATTGTAAATTCATTAAAGCACCTCTATATAAACTCACACTGCGGATATCTATATCTATAGAAATACAGGGAGGGAGGGGGAGGAGTCAGTGCCTGGCTGCAGGGAGGGAGGGGGAGGAGTCAGTGCCTGGCTGCAGGGAGGGGGAGGAGTCAGTGCCTGGCTGCAGGGAGGGAGGGGGAGGAGTCAGTGCCTGGCTGCAGGGAGGGAGGGGGAGGAGTCAGTGTCTGGCTGCAGGGAGGGAGGGGGAGGAGTCAGTGTCTGGCTGCAGGCAGGGGGAGGAGTCGGTGTCCGGCTGCAGGGAGGGGGAGGAGTCAGTGCCTGGCTGCAGGCAGGGTGGGGGAGGAGTCAGTGCCTGGCTGCAGGCAGGGAGGGGCAGGAGTCAGTGCCTGGCTGCAGGCAGGGAGGGGGAGGAGTCAGTGCCTGGCTGCAGGGAGGGGGAGGAGTCAGTGCCTGGCTGCAGGCAGGGTGGGGGAGGAGTCAGTACCTGGCTGCAGGCAGGGTGGGGGAGGAGTCAGTGCCTGGCTGCAGGCAGGGTGGGGGAGGAATCAGTGCCTGGCTGCAGGCAGGGTGGGGGAGGAGTCAGTGCCTTGCTGCTGCCTCCTATCCAATCAGCTCCTCTGTCTGAGAGCTGCTCTCACGCTGTGTGTATGAGAACTCAAAGCTGATTGGCTGAAAAACTTGGCAAGGTGCCAAAAATTCCGGCCCATTACTGAATGGTTAAAATTCCAGGCATTATTCAATCAGAGAGCGGAGATTTCAATAATGCCCGGAGTTTACCAGCTTTAGCCTATAATTAGGTATAATGTTAGTATACAATCCAAAGAAAAGGCTGTGCTATTTGAAAGTTGCTTAACAAGGACAAAGGTGGAAAAAATGGATGAAAAACAATAATATAGTTCAGTATGTAAAAATACAAAAAGGGGTCAAAAATGACAAATAAAATACTTGGAAATAGACTCACCTGTTAACGTGTCTCAGTGCCATGGTATTCCCTTTACTAATGTAGAGCTATATGCTATCTAAGGAGCCCAAACATCATCACATTTGTCTGTAGAATCCTCTGGAGAATATCTCTTGTGTCGTCTTCAGACAGTCCTCCATGGTGAGGGTCGGGGGCTGCTTCCAACACAATGGTACCCTGCATCTGGCAGCGACCATGCAGCGTAGGGTTAGGTACTTTTTCTATTCATACCCCGGATAATATTCCTGGTCAGCAAAGCTATCCAGGGGTCCCAGAGAATCCTATATGTCAGGGAATAAGTTAACCTTCCAGGCAGCTCCAGCAGATATGGGCCATGGAGTCCCGGAGGCGGCACCGTCTCCAACACCTAACTGAGGAGTCTGGGAAAATACAACCCAGCCGGACAGCACTCCTGTACCATCTAATTACTCTCTTGTACACATTTTCAAGGCATCTTATAGAGATCGAGCAGGGTGCAGTTATCTCACATCCTCCTCCCTTCTTCCACAGCAACAACCACACTCAGATCCCTGCCCCAAGCTTGAGCAAAATCTGAGATCTCCATCAACTAGAGTGTGTAAACGGCCGCCAGCATTGCCTAGGCAAAGCAGGGTTATCTCAACCTGGGCGGGTTGTCTCAGGAGGAGTTTTTCCAGTTTATGAGAATTGACATAATGTTTCACCTGAGCGAAACACTACGATGCCACATCAGGCTTATTATCAACTGACTAAACAAAGTCTCCCTATACCTGTGCACCAGTATCCCCGAGGCCAAGTGAAGTCACGATGATTGTGAAAATAAAGCATACTCTAGTTAAAGTGATTCATTAAAAGTGCTCAAATGACGATGTGTAGATCCAATAGAATAAAAATAGCAAATAATTATGAGGAAAAACTATACTGAGAGTGGATGCAATAGCGCGTTGGTCCCGCCTCCTTTTCACACGCTGCAAATGGTGACACAAAGGTGTCAGCTGCCGTTGGCGTGTTGTGTTCCCACCCCCATGACCCCCCCCCTGCTGGTTATCCAGACGGAGGATAGAAAACTATATCAGTTTATCCAGATGGAGGATAGAGAACTATATCAGGTTATCCAGAAGGAGGATAGAGAACTATATCAGGTTATCCAGACGGAGGATAGAGAACTATATCAGGTTATCCAGAAGGAGGATAGAGAACTATATCAGGTTATCCAGAAGGAGGATAGAGAACTATATCAGGTTATCCAGACGGAGGATAGAGAACTGTATCGGGTTATCCAGACGGAGGATAGAGAACTATATCAGGTTATCCAGACGGAGGATAGAGAACTATATCAGGTTAGCCAGACGGAGGATAGAGAACTATATCAGGTTAGCCAGAAGGAGGATTGAGAACAATATCAGGTTAGCCAGAAGGAGGATAGAGAACTATATCAGGTTATCCAGACAGAGGATAGAGAACTATATCAGGTTAGCCAGAAGGAGGATAGAGAACTATATCAGGTTATCCAGACGGAGGATAGAAAACTATATCAGGTTATCCAGACGGAGGATAGAGAACTATATCGGGTTATCCAGACGGAGGATAGAGAACTATATCAGGTTATCCAGAAGGAGGATAGAGAACTATATCAGGTTATCCAGAAGGAGGATTGAGAACTATATCAGGTTAGCCAGAAGGAGGATTGAGAACTAAATCAGGTTAGCCTGAAGGAGGATAGAGAACTATATCAGGTTATCCAGACGGAGGATAGAGAACTATATCAGGTTAGCCAGAAGGAGGATACAGAACTATATCAGGTTAGCCAGAAGGAGGATAGAGAACTATATCAGGTTATCCAGACGGAGGATAGAGAACTATATCAGGTTATCCAGACGGAGGATAGAGAACTATATCAGGTTAGCCAGAAGGAGGATAGAGAACTATGCCAGGTTATCCAGAAGGAGGATAGAGAACTATATCAGGTTAGCCAGAAGGAGGATAGAGAACTATGTCAGGTTATCCAGACGGAGGATAGAGAACTATATCAGGTTATCCAGAAGGAGAATAGAGAACTATATCGGGTTATCCAGAAGGAGGATAGAGAACTATATCGGGTTATCCAGACGGAGGATAGAGAACTATATCAGGTTATCCAGACGGAGGATAGAGAACTATATCAGGTTATCCAGACAGAGGATAGAGAACTATATCGGGTTATCCAGACGGAGGATAGAGAACTATATCAGGTTATCCAGAAGGAGAATAGAGAACTATATCGGGTTATCCATAAGGAGGATAGAGAATTATATCGGGTTATCCAGACGGAGGATAGAGAACTATATCAGGTTATCCAGAAGGAGGATAGAGAACTATATCAGGTTATCCAGACGGAGGATAGAGAACTATATCAGGTTATCCAGAAGGCGGCTAAGCAAATACTCAGACATCCAAAGGCCCAAGCAGGAGAGAAAATAGCTCACTCTGTAAAGAAGGAGACACAACCTTTATTTGGGTATTCAGTATAAGTAAAAGGAGGATTAGTGAGACTAAATACAGAAGGGAATACTCTTGTTGGGGGAGACAAAGGTATAGCAGACACCTAAATAATTATTGGTACTAAGTCTTCACAGTGAAGGTGAAAGAGAAGGACCACAGGTGGGTAACAGGAATATACATGTAAGCGGGATGGACACAAGTCCATTCCGCGGTGAGAAAGTCCTACTGAGAGTCTCAGAACTGAAAGTGGGCAAGTCGATGGGGTCAGGTGGGATACATCCATGGATATGAAGAGAGCTTATGGGCACCCTCTCTTCCATTTCCCCCTCCCTCTCTCCCATTTCCCCCTCCCTCTCTCCTCCCTCTCTCCCATTCCCCCCCTCCCTCTCTCTCCTCCTCCTTGTCTCCCCCCCCCCCAACCCCACTCTCTGTCCGCTCGCAATTCCCTGTGTGTGCGTGTGTCTGTGCGATGTGCCGTCAGAGTCTTTGGTCGTGCCGCATGTACGGATAATGGTTACTTCTGTGGTTGCTCTTTCATCCTGCCTCGTATATCCTTGAAACATTAACCCATTCCCTGCTGGTTCACACTGGCCAAGTATTCAAACAAAACACAGTCTCCCATCTTACCCAGAATCCTCTTCGAGTAAAGTCCAGGGAGTTCCGGTCCGACAGCGTATGACCACATATTGCGTAAAGACACACAGGGAGGACCCATCCCTTTTTCTCTGTAATTTTCAGATTTTAAGGGCGATTTTGCGAACGTGCCTGAAGATCACCGAGAAGGAACGTTTGCAATCGGTCACTTTCCCAGCAATCGGAACTGGAAATCTCGGTTTCCCCAAAGCCGTGGTCGCCGATTTCATGTTTGATGAGATTCTCCAATTTAGCAGCAAAAAGAAAGTACAGAATCTTCAAGAAGTTAACTTTGTTCTGCATCCCAGTGATACGGAGATTATTACGGTAACTCAACCATTGTATTCATTGTATCTTCACTGCATATGCTGAAATAAAGTCACAATACGAAGTGTTCTCTATGTCCTTAATTCAAGTGGTATAATGAGTCATCAGTTAAATATGGGATTTGTTTATCACCGAATCCCCGTATGAAAGATCACGCAGTTTACGTTTTTAGTTTCCCAAAACACAAAGTGATAAAATAATTTACCTGAGAAAGCTCTGAACTTCTAACTGCGATCGCTCGTCCCCACGAGTGTCTCAGGACTTTGCCAGTTTTAGGGTGAAACGAGGAGAAGGAGGAAAACTCGTAGCAATAAACCCCAAACACGGTGGGTGTTTTAGAAAACATCACCTGTTATTAAAATGTTTACTTCATGTGCTGAGATGCATTAAATAATGGGGGTTGTAACGAATAAGGGGAATCGTGGATACAGGACCCCAAAAATATTTCTGCAACAGCCCCAAAAGATTCTAGTCTGACACTGCCCATAATAACTATCTGATCACTCCCAATATTCCCCATTGTAGAGGAAAAATCAATAAAGGCAACATTAGCATGAAGCACTTTGATAAATCAATATTAAGCATGTTGTTGATGAAATTGTGATGTCAAATTGCTCCATTTGCATAATACAAGCTCTGCCCTGTAATCACAAAACTGCTTCTCTGCTGTGTAATCCCAAAGCAGCTTCTCTGCTGTGTAATCACAAGGTTGCTTCTCTCCTGTAATCACAAGGCAGCTTATTTGTCCTGTAATCACAAGACAGCTTCTCTGCTGTGTAATCACAAGGCTGCTTCTCTGCTGTGTAATCACAAAGCTGCTTCTCTGTCCTGTAATCACAAGGCTGCTTCTCTGCTGTGTAGTCCCAAGGCTGCTTCTCTGCTGTGTAGTCCCAAGGCTGCTTCTCTGCTGTGTAATCACAAGGTTGCTTCTCTGCCCTGTGATTACAAGGCTGCTTCTCTGCTGTGTAATCACAAGGCAGCTTCTCTGCTGTGTAATCACAACGCTGCTTCTTTGCTGTGTAATCACAACGCTGCTTCTCTGTCCTGTAATCCCAAGGCTGCTTCTCTACTGTGTAATCACAAGGCAGCTTCTCTGCTGTGTAATCACAAGGCTGCTTCTCTGCTGTGTAATCACAACGCTGCTTCTCTGTCCTGTAATCCCAAGGCTGCTTCTCTACTGTGTAATCACAAGACTGCTTCTCTGTCCTGTAATCACACGGCTGCTTCTCTGCCGTGTAATCACAAGTCTGCTTCTCTGCTGTGGAATCACAAGGCTGCTTCTCTGCTGTGTAATCACAAGGCTGATTCTCTGCCATGTAATCACAAGGCTGCTTCTCTGCCGTGTAATCACAAGGCTGCTTCTCTGCTGTGTAATTACAAGGCTGCTTCTCTGCTATGTAATCACAACGCTGCTTCTCTGTCCTGTAATCCCAAGGCTGCTTCTCTACTGTGTAATCACAAGACTGCTTCTCTGTCCTGTAATCACACGGCTGCTTCTCTGCCGTGTAATCACAAGTCTGCTTCTCTGCTGTGGAATCACAAGTCGGCTTCTCTGCTGTGGAATCACAAGGCTGCTTCTCTGCTGTGGAATCACAAGGCTGCTTCTCTGTCGTGTAATCACAAGTCTGCTTCTCTGCCGTTTAATCACAAGGCTGCTTCTCTGCCGTTTAATCACAAGTCTGCTTCTCTGTCCTGTAATCACACGGCTGCTTCTCTGCCGTGTAATCACAAGGCTGCTTCTCTGCCGTTTAATCACAAGGCTGCTTCTCTGCCGTGTAATCACAAGCCTGCTTCTCTGCCCTTTCTTCCTTTACTAATGGGAGCAATTTACAAACAGCGGAATTAAATGTCACATATGGGATTTTTTGTTGTAGGAATTTTCGAATGTTCTGTCAAAAAGAATTGGTGCAAATCCAGCAGAAATCAGCAGCAACAAAAAGTCAAGTTCAGCAGCAGGTCCCGGTAAGGAAGCAGTCACATAACATCATATAGATGAGCTTAGTAATGACATTTCCTGACTGCTGCTTATTGGGTTACAGCGTCTAACTCGGGGTTCTGAACCTGTTTGAGCGCGGCCTAAATCTCAGAGCACCTCTGCTCTTCAAACCTCACTGGGTTCCCCCTGCACCAGGGATGTGAAACACTGATCTAACGTGTTACTCACTCCCACATGTAACGTGTTACTCACTCCCACATGTAACGTGTTGCTCACTCCCACATGTAACGTATTACTCACGCCCACATGTAACGTGTTACTCACTCCCACATGTAACGTGTTACTCACTCCCACATCTAACGTGTTACTCACTCCCACATGTAACGTGTTACTCACTCCCACATGTAACATATTACTCACTCCCACATGTAACGTGTTACTCACTCCCACATGTAACGTATTACTCACGCCCACATGTAACGTATTACTCACGCCCACATGTAACGTGTTACTCACTCCCACATCTAACGTGTTACTCACTCCCACATGTAACGCGTTACTCACTCCCACATGTAACGTGTTACTCACTCCCACATGTAACTTATTACTTACTCCCACATGTAACGTGTTACTCACTCCCACATGTAACGTGTTACTCACTCCCACATGTAACGCGTTACTCACTCCCACATGTAACTTATTACTTACTCCCACATGTAACGTGTTACTCACTCCCACATGTAACGTGTTACTCACTCCCACATGTAACGCGTTACTCACTCCCACATGTAACTTATTACTTACTCCCACATGTAACGTGTTACTCACTCCCACATGTAACGTGTTACTCACTCCCACATGTAACGTGTTACTCACTCCCACATGTAATGTGTTACTCACTCCCACATGTAACGTGTTACTCACTCCCACATATAACGTATTACTCACGCCCACATGTAACGTGTTACTCACTCCCACATCTAACGTGTTACTCACTCCCACATCTAACGTATTACTCACTCCCACATGTAACGTGTTACTCACTCCCACATCTAACGTGTTACTCACTCCCACATGTAACGTGTTACTCACTCCCACATCTAACGTGTTACTCACTCCCACATGTAACGTATTACTCACTCCCACATGTAACGTGTTACTCACTCCCACATCTAACGTGTTACTCACTCCCACATGTAACGTATTACTCACTCCCACATGTAACGTATTACTCACTCCCACATGTAACGTATTACTTACTCCCACATGTAACGTGTTACTCACTCCCACATGTAACGTGTTACTCACTCCCACATGTAACGTATTACTCACTCCCACATGTAACGTATTACTCACTCCCACATGTAACGTATTACTTACTCCCACATGTAACGTATTACTCACTCCCACATGTAACGTGTTACTCACTCCCAAATCTAACGTGTTACTCACTCCCACATCTAACGTATTACTCACTCCCACATGTAACGTGTTACTCACTCCCACATCTAACGTGTTACTCACTCCCACATGTAACGTGTTACTCACTCCCACATGTAACGTGTTACTCACTCCCACATGTAACGTGTTACTCACTCCCACATGTAACGTGTTACTCACTCCCACATGTAACGTGTTACTCACTCCCACATCTAACGTGTTACTCACTCCCACATGTAACGTATTACTCACTCCCACATGTAACGTGTTACTCACTCCCACATGTAACGTGTTACTCACTCCCACATCTAACGTGTTACTCACTCCCACATGTAACGTGTTACTCACTCCCACATGTAACGTGTTACTCACTCCCACATGTAACGTGTTACTCACTCCCACATGTAACGTATTACTCACGCCCACATGTAACGTGTTACTCACTCCCACATCTAATGTGTTACTCACTCCCACATCTAACGTGTTACTCACTCCCACATGTAACGTGTTACTCCCACATGTAATGTATTACTCACTTCCACATGTTACGTATTACTCACTCCCACATGTAACGTGTTACTCACTCCCACATCTAACATGTTACTCACTCCCACATGTAACGTGTTACTCACTCCCACATGTAACGTGTTACTCACTCCCACATCTAACGTGTTACTCACTCCCACATGTAACGTGTTACTCACTCCCACATGTAACGTGTTACTCACTCCCACATGTAACGTGTTACTCACTCCCACATGTAACGTGTTACTCACTCCCACATCTAACGTGTTACTCACTCCCACACCTAACGTGTTACTCACTCCCACATCTAACGTGTTACTCACTCCCACATGTAACGTGTTACTCCCACATGTAACGTATTACTCACTCCCACATGTAACGTATTACTCACTCCCACATGTAACGTGTTACTCACTCCCACATCTAACGTGTTACTCACTCCCACATGTAACGTATTACTCACTCCCACATGTAACGTGTTACTCACTCCCACATCTAACGTGTTACTCACTCCCACATGTAACGTATTACTCACTCCCACATGTAACGTATTACTCACTCCCACATGTAACGTATTACTCACTCCCACATGTAACGTGTTACTCACTCCCACATGTAACGTGTTACTCACTCCCACATGTAACGTATTACTCACTCCCACATGTAACGTATTACTCACTCCCACATGTAACGTATTACTTACTCCCACATGTAACGTATTACTCACTCCCACATGTAACGTATTACTCACTCCCACATGTAACGTGTTACTCACTCCCAAATCTAACGTGTTACTCACTCCCACATCTAACGTATTACTCACTCCCACATGTAACGTGTTACTCACTCCCACATCTAACGTGTTACTCACTCCCACATGTAACGTGTTACTCACTCCCACATGTAACGTGTTACTCACTCCCACATGTAACGTGTTACTCACTCCCACATGTAACGTGTTACTCACTCCCACATGTAACGTGTTACTCACTCCCACATCTAACGTGTTACTCACTCCCACATGTAACGTATTACTCACTCCCACATGTAACGTGTTACTCACTCCCACATGTAACGTGTTACTCACTCCCACATCTAACGTGTTGCTCACTCCCACATGTAACGTGTTACTCACTCCCACATGTAACGTGTTACTCACTCCCACATGTAACGTGTTACTCACTCCCACATGTAACGTGTTACTCACGCCCACATGTAACGTGTTACTCACTCCCACATCTAATGTGTTACTCACTCCCACATCTAACGTGTTACTCACTCCCACATGTAACGTGTTACTCCCACATGTAATGTATTACTCACTTCCACATGTTACGTATTACTCACTCCCACATGTAACGTGTTACTCACTCCCACATCTAACATGTTACTCACTCCCACATGTAACGTATTACTCACTCCCACATGTAACGTGTTACTCACTCCCACATCTAACGTGTTACTCACTCCCACATGTAACGTGTTACTCACTCCCACATGTAACGTGTTACTCACTCCCACATGTAACGTATTACTCACTCCCACATGTAACGTATTACTCACTCCCACATGTAACGTGTTACTCACTCCCACATGTAACGTGTTACTCACTCCCACATCTAACGTGTTACTCACTCCCACATGTAACATATTACTCACTCCCACATGTAACGTGTTACTCACTCCCACATGTAACGTGTTACTCACTCCCACATCTAACGTGTTACTCACTCCCACACCTAACGTGTTACTCACTCCCACATCTAACGTGTTACTCACTCCCACATGTAACGTGTTACTCCCACATGTAACGTATTACTCACTCCCACATGTAACGTATTACTCACTCCCACATGTAACGTGTTACTCACTCCCACATCTAACGTGTTACTCACTCCCACATGTAACGTGTTACTCACTCCCACATGTAACGTGTTACTCACTCCCACATCTAACGTGTTACTCACTCCCACATGTAACGTGTTACTCACTCCCACATGTAACGTGTTACTCACTCCCACATCTAACGTGTTACTCGCTCCCACATGTAACGTATTACTCGCTCCCACATGTAACGTATTACTCGCTCCCACATCTAACGTATTACTCACTCCCACATGTAACGTGTTATTTACTCCCACATTTAACGTGTTACTCACTCCCACATGTAACGTGTCACTCGCTCCCACATGTAACGTGTCACTCGCTCCCACATGTAACGTGTCACTCGCTCCCACATGTAACGTGTCACTCGCTCCCACATGTAACGTGTCACTGGCTCCCACATGTAAAGTGTTACTCGCTCCCACATGTAACGTATTACTTACTCCCACATGTAACGTGTTACTCACCCCCACATGTAACGTATTACTCACTCTCACATGTAACATGTTACTCACTCCCACATGTAACGTGTTGCTCACCCCCACATGTAACGTATTACTCACTCCCACATGTAACGTGTTACTCACCCCCACATGTAACGTGTTCCTCACTCCCACATGTAATGTGTCACTCACTCCCACATGTAACATGTTACTCACTCCCACATGTAACGTGTTACTCACCCCACATGTAATGTGTTACTCACTCCCACATGTAACGTATTACTCTCTCACATCTAACGTGTTACTCATTCCCACATGTAACGTATTACTCACTCTCACATGTAACGTGTTACTCACTCCCACATGTAACGTGTTGCTCACCCCCACATGTAACGTGTTCCTCACTCCCACATGTAATGTGTCAATCACTCCCACATGTAACATGTTACTCACTCCCACATGTAACGTGTTGCTCACCCCCACATGTAACGTGTTACTCACTCCCACATGTAACGTGTTACTCACCCCACATGTAATGTGTTACTCACCCCACATGTAATGTGTTACTCACTCCCACATGTAACGTATTACTCTCTCACATGTAACATGTTACTCACTCCCACATGTAACGTGTTGCTCACCCCCACATGTAACGTGTTGCTCACCCCCACATGTAACGTGTTACTCACTCCCACATGTAACGTGTTACTCACCCCACATGTAATGTGTTACTCACCCCACATGTAATGTGTTCCTCACTCCCACATGTAACGTATTGCTCACTCCTACATGTAACGTGTTCCTCACTCCCACATGTAACGTGTTACTCACCCCCACATTAGTTGGGGATCAGGAGAGATTTGCACATTCTCACAGTCTCTCTTTCTTGCAGTTTTCTTCGGGGCCGTCACAACCCCGGCGCTGGGGGTTCATGAAATGAAAGTTGGATCAGTTACTTACCAAGTAAAATCAGGAGATATAACTAAGGAAAACACGGACGTTATTGTCAACTCGTCAAATGGTCATTTTAATCTCAAGACAGGTATATCTTTTAGCAAAATGAAGGGCACATATTGTAAATGTCCATACATACATACTGCACATGTGCATACATACATACTGTGCATGCTCATACATACTGTACATATACATACCATACATACATACTGCACATGTGCATACATACATACTGTGCATGCACATACATACTGTACATATACATACCATACATACATACATACTGCACATGTGCATACATACATACTGTGCATGCACATACATACTGTACATATACATACCATACATACATACTGCACATGTGCATACATACATACTGTGCATGCACATACATACTGTACATATACATACCATACATACATAATGCACATGTGCATACATTTATACTGTGCATGCACATACATAATGTGCATATACATACATACTGCACATGTGCATACATTTATACTGTGCATGCACATACATACTGTACATAGAGTACATGTGTACATACATGCACTGTACATATACATACATATTGTACATGTACATATTGTGATGCCTCAGTCACGTTGCAGGGTCTTTTATCCCATATTCAAGGCAGGAATCTTTAGGCTGCGTTTATAGTCCTGGCGACAGCGTGCAGCCACAAAGCAAGTTAATGTAGTCCGTAGCGACAGGCCATAGTGGGCGCGATGGCGCCGTGTGACATCACAGCGACCAACATCGCTGTAGTCTAAAGGATTTGAGATTTCCAGAGATAGCTGCACCATGTGACTGGCCGCAGCCAATCACAGAGCCCCTGGCCGCAGCCAGTCACAGAGCCCCTGGCCGCAGCCAATCACAGAGCCCCTGGCCGCAGCCAATCACAGAGCCCCTGGCCGCAGCCAATCACAGAGCCCCTGGCCGCAGCCAATCACAGAGCCCCTGGCCGCAGCCAATCACAGAGCCCCTGGCCGCCAACGACATCGCCCACCAGTGTGCAGCTTTTGCTACGGCGACGTGCGTTACGGGCAGCGTCGCTGTAGCCAGAACTATAAACGCAGCCTCTGAGTTCGTTGAATAGGGTTTATTTACAGCAAAACAAACAAATTATAGCCACACTGTCCCTTTAAGAAAACGAAACCATAGAAGTAAAACCTACTCCCCTCGGGAGACTGACTACACATCAGTGACTGACTAGCACACTGGCTGGCTAAGCCCTGTTCCCAGCTTTAACAATACCTTCAAGTATATAAATATATATATCAAGTCCTTATCAGTTTGTTGTGGGAATTCAGTCCCAAGAAAGTCCAGGAAATCCCTCTGGACACAGAAACCTGGACAGGATAGCTCTGCTCCCTCAGCAGTCTATGGAACGCCAGCTCCGTGAAGTCAGGACCACGTCCTGCGGTTTATTCACGCCCTCGTGGCTCACCCTGTTCACGGCCGCAGAGTCCTGTTGGTCCCAGGCACACCCTTCTGGGCAGGCCCCACAGCCTCTTGACCAGTCTCTGTAGGTTCCGGGACAGGTAGCCTCTGTGACAATCCAGCAGTCTCTCAGGCCATTTCCTGAGCCGCGTGACCCTGCTTCTTGCAGGATCTGGAAGCGAGAACGATCAGTCTCCTCTTGGTTGGGGAAAATCTCTCTCATTGCAAGCAGCGGCCTGCCGGTTTCTTAAAAAGCCCTGTTCCTTCAGGAGTTCTGTCTTAATTAGCTACAGGTGCAGCTAGCCTCTCCAGGAGTAATTTAACTGTCTGCCTGCTGGAAAGCACACAACTGCACTACTCCAGCATAAGGTGGCTCACAATACATACTGTACATGCATACATACATACATACATACATACTATACACACATACATAGTATCCTTTCTCATTATTCTGTCCATTCTCTCCTGGAGGTATTTCATTGGATACTATTTGTTAGTTCTAACATAAAAGTCTAATTAGATTGTAAGCTCTTCGGGGCAGGGACGCCTTTTCCTAATGTTACTTCTATGTCTGAAGCGCTTATTCCCACTATGTGACGTGCGTTACTGCGGTAAAGCGCTGTGTATACTGTCACGATCAGGGTTAACCGGATTACCAGGGAACGTAGAATCCCCAGAATACACGGGTTTATTAAAGCGGAGATTATTTAGCCGGAGCGAACAGTAACTCCCACTGTACCTAACACAGAAACACGTTACTAGCACACGGGGTAAGGGGGATCTCCTGGCTGGCGAGGAGGAAGCTGTGTCCCCTATCTGTGCAACATGGTGCACACGCTAACACGGCTTCACAGGCCATGCCAAGACAGGTAACCCACAGGTAATACACAGGTAACAAGGACACACAGGTAATACACAGGTATTACACATATAACAAGAACACACTGGGAACAAAGACACACAGGTAACACACATATAACAAGGACACACGAGTAATACACAGGTAACACACAGCCTTTACAAAGCCAATCAGGTGACACACACAGGTAACGCACAGGTAACGCACAGCCTTTACAAAGCCAATTAGGTGACGCACAGGTAATGCACAGGTAACGCACAGCCTTTACAAAGCCAATTACGTGACACACACAGGTAACGCACAGGTAATGCACAGGTAACGCACAGGTAATGCACAGGTAACACACAGGTAATGCACAGGTAACACACAGCCTTTACAAAGACACTCAGGTACCAGGAAGCCGGGGAGAAGGCAGTATCTATACCCCTGTCCCAATCAGGGAGACACTGATCAGTCTGGGGGAGAACAATAGTCCCGGTCTCAACACACAGTCCCGGCCCAGGTAATGAGGTTACTGGGGGCGAAGGTCGGCCTGGAAGCCCAGGGGACATCCCAAATATGGTCACCCCCTGTCCTTAGCATAGTCCCCAGGGTTTCGGCAGGTGCAGGACGATGCCCATATACGTGGATTTCCGTCTCCCCAGGCATATAATGCCTGATACAGCCCCAGTGCGCTCAGCTCTCTCAGCGCGTCCAGAGTTAACCCATAGCATCCTGAGAGGCCAGTGGAGAAGAACAGTACCACTGCTTGCACAAACTATAAAACACCATAAAAGGTCAAAACGGGCAGCACCAGGGAGCCCAACTCTCACCCCATGGTGACTCTGGTCAGCATAGCATGGTGACCCTGGTCAGCATAGCATGGTGACCCTGGTCAGCATAGACAACAGGGCAGAGCTGCCTATTTCATCACATACATAATCGGACATTAGGGGGGGTAATGTATTCAGGGCCGCTCTCCGGGGCGGCACTTGACATGGTTTATCCCCTGCAGGTGTGTCCAAGGCTATCCTGGACGCGGCCGGAGCTGCGGTTGAAGATGAATGCGCCCAGCTGGGTAAGAATCATTCTTTGCAGATCTCCCGGCTGCATTTCCTGCAAACCTTTTCTCATTTCTAATGGAGTGAGTCTCATTTCCCCAGCAGCCGAGACGCAGAAGTGGGGGGGCGTCTGCAATCCCCCAAAATCATATTATGTGAAGTTGCCATTTCATCAGATAAACAGTTACAGTATATACGGGATATACGGGATATACGGCTGCAGCGAATCTTTTGCTCCGTTTTGCAAACGAGGGCTGCTGTGCTGGGCGATAATGATATAAATGAGACTTTTGGATGAATATGTGTATAATTATGTTGCATAGTTGTTCCTGCATGTCTGTGATAAGGGGGATGTGAGATATTGCATCTGTTTCTTTCTTCCTTAATCGCACCAAACGTTAATATTTTGCTTATAGTTTTATTCTGAAGGTAAATTCTTTCTCTCAGCGTCCCAGCCTCACGACGGATATATCGTCACCCAGAAGGGAAACCTGCTCTGCAAACATATACTGCATGTTGTTGGAGTACAAACCCCGGAGCGAATCACAGAGTGCGTTTCAGGCGCTCTGCTGGCGTGTGAGAATTTACAGGCAACATCTGTAACCTTCCCAGCCATCGGGACAGGTACTGTGTTACTGTGTTACTGTGTTACTGTGTTACTGTGTTACTGTGTTACAGTGTTACTGTGTTACTGTGTTACTGTGTTACTGTGTTACTGTGTTACTGTGTTACAGTGTTACAGTGTTACTGTGTTACAGTGTTACAGTGTTACTGTGTTACTGTGTTACTGTGTTACTGTGTTACTGTGTTACTGTGTTACTGTGTTACTGTGTTACTGTGTTACTGTGTTACTGTGTTACTGTGTCACTGTGTCACTGTGTCACTGTGTCACTGTGTTACTGTGTTACTGTGTTACTGTGTTACTGTGTTACAGTGTTACTGTGTTACTGTGTTACTGTGTTACTGTGTTACTGTGTTACAGTGTTACAGTGTTACTGTGTTACAGTGTTACTGTGTTACTGTGTTACTGTGTTACTGTGTTACTGTGTTACTGTGTTACTGTGTTACTGTGTTACTGTGTTACTGTGTTACTGTGTTACTGTGTCACTGTGTCACTGTGTCACTGTGTCACTGTGTCACTGTGTTACAGTGTTACAGTGTTACAGTGTTACTGTGTTACTGTGTTACTGTGTTACTGTGTTACTGTGTTACTGTGTTACTGTGTTACAGTGTTACAGTGTTACTGTGTTACAGTGTTACTGTGTTACTGTGTTACTGTGTTACTGTGTTACTGTGTTACTGTGTTACTGTGTTACTGTGTTACTGTGTTACTGTGTTACTGTGTTACTGTGTTACTGTGTTACTGTGTTACTGTGTTACTGTGTTACTGTGTTACTGTGTTACTGTGTCACTGTGCTTCTGTGCTACTGTGTTACAGTGTTACAGTGTTACTGTGTTACTGTGTTACTGTGTTACTGTGTTACTGTGTTACTGTGTTACTGTGTTACTGTGTTACTGTGTTACTGTGTTACTGTGTTACTGTGTTACTGTGTTACAGTGTTACAGTGTTACTGTGTTACTGTGTTACTGAGTTATAGTGTTACTGTGTTATAGTGTTACTGTGTTACTGTGTTACAGTGTTACTGTGTTACTGTGTTACAGTGTTACTGTGTGACAGTGTTACAGTGTTACATCCCCATCTCATCATTTCTAGTGACGTCGCTTTTCTATTTATGCTTCAAATACCCAGAGATATCGCACTGTACATGTCAAACCCTTTACAGCTTTTCCCCCCGCTCCTCCCTGTTCCCCCGCTCCCCTTCCACCCACCCTCTGCCTCTCCAAATGCCCTTATGCCCCCCCACACACACCCTCTACCCCTCCCTACCCACACACACACCCTCTCTCCCCCCCACACAAACACACACCCTCTCCTCCTTTCCCTCTCTCCCCCCCCATACACACCCTCCCACAACACACACCCTCTCTCACAATCACACACACCCTCACCCCCCCACGCACACATTCTCCCACCCCCCATACACACACCCTCTCCTCCCCATTTACACACACCCTTTCCCCTCACACATACACACACTACACTTCCCACACTCCCCACACATACCCTCTCCCCCCACACACACACTCTCCCCTCCTCTCCACCCACACACACACCCTCTCCTCACCCCACACACAAACCTCTCCCCACCCCCACACTCAAACACACCCTCTCCCCCCCCCCCCCACTCACACACCCTCTCCCCCTCCTTTCCCACACACAAACACCCTCCCCGACACACACCCTGTCCCCTCCAACACATACCCTCACACACTCTGTTCCCCCTTTACACACACCCTCACCCCCCACACACACACACACCCCACACACACACACCCTCTCCTCACCCCAAACACACCCTCTCCCCCCCACACACATACCCTCTCCCCCCCCCACACACTCTCACCCCCCCCCCCCACACACACACTCTCCACCCCCACACACACACACACACCCTTTCCTCCACCACACACACATCCTACCCTCACCCCACACACCCTCTCCCGCTCCCACACACACACTCTCCTCATCCCCCACACACACACATTCTCCCCCAACACACGCACTCTCCCTCTGCCCTCCTCTCCCCCCCACAAACACACCCTCTCCTCACCCCCCACACACACACACCCTCAACTCACCCCACACACACCCTCTCTCGTGTCCCACACACACCCTCTCCCCCTCCCCCCACACCCTCCCCTCACCCCACACCCTCTACCTCCACACACACACACACCCTTTCCTCCACCACACACACACCCTACCCTCACCCCACACACACTCTCCCACCCCACACACACTCACTCTCCCCCCCCCACACACACCCTCTCCCGCTCCCGCCCACACACTCTCCTCACCCCCCACACACACACCCTCTCCCCCAACACACACACTCTCCCTCTGCCCTCCTCTCCCCCCCACAAACACACCCTCTCCTCACCCCCCACACACACACACCCTCACCCCACACACACCCTCTCCCGTGTCCCACACACACCCTCTCCCCCCGCCACACACACCCTCCTCGCCACACACACACACTCTCCTCACCCCACACACACACACCGTCTCCTCACCCCACACACACCGTATCCTCACCCCACACACACACACCCTCTCCTCACCCCACACACACACCCTCTCCTCATCCCACACACACCCTCTCCCCCCCACACACAAACCCTCTCCCACCTAAAAAAAAAAACACCCTCTCCCTCCCACACACACCCTCTCCTCCACCACACACCCTCTCCCCCACCCCCCACACATACACCCTTTCCTCCCCCCACACACACCCTTCCCCCCCCACACACACCCTTCCCCCCACAGCCTCTCACCCCCCCCCCCGCGCACACACCCTCTCCCCCCACACCCCCTCCTGCACTACACACCCTCTGCCACCCCACATAGCCTCTCCCCCCCCCACACACCCTCTTCCCCCCACATAGCCTCTTCCCCCCCCCCCCCCCACACACACACGCAGGCACCCTTTCCCCTCCACACACCCTCTTTCCCCCCCCCCTTACACACACACGCAGGCACCCTTTCCCCTCCACACACCCTCTTCCCCCCCCCCCCCTTACACACACGCGCAGGCACCCTTTCCCCTCCACACACCCTCTTTCCCCCCCCCCTTACACACACACGCAGGCACCCTTTCCCCTCCACAAACCCTCTTTTCCCCCTCCCTTACACACACACGCAGGCACCCTTTCCCCTCCACAAACCCTCTTTCCCCCCCCCCCCTTACACACACACACGCAGGCACCCTTTCCCCTCCACACACCCTCTTCCCCTCCCCCCTTACACACACACGCAGGCACCCTTTCCCCTCCACACACCCTCTTTCCCCCCCCCCCCTTACACACACACGCAGGCACCCTTTCCCCTCCACAAACCCTCTTTTCCCCCCCCCTTACACACACGCGCAGGCACCCTTTCCCCTCCACACACCCTCTTTCCCCCCCCCTTACACACACACGCAGGCACCCTTTCCCCTCCGCACACCCTCTTTCCCCCCCCCCCCTTACACACACACGCAGGCACCCTTTCCCCTCCACACACCCTCTTCCCCCCCCCCCCCTTACACACACGCGCAGGCACCCTTTCCCCTCCACACACCCTCTTTCCCCCCCCCCTTACACACACACGCAGGCACCCTTTCCCCTCCACAAACCCTCTTTTCCCCCTCCCTTACACACACACGCAGGCACCCTTTCCCCTCCACAAACCCTCTTTCCCCCCCCCCCCTTACACACACACACGCAGGCACCCTTTCCCCTCCACACACCCTCTTCCCCTCCCCCCTTACACACACACGCAGGCACCCTTTCCCCTCCACACACCCTCTTTCCCCCCCCCCCTTACACACACACGCAGGCACCCTTTCCCCTCCACAAACCCTCTTTTCCCCCCCCTTACACACACGCGCAGGCACCCTTTCCCCTCCACACACCCTCTTTCCCCCCCCTTACACACACACGCAGGCACCCTTTCCCCTCCGCACACCCTCTTTCCCCCCCCCCCCTTACACACACACGCAGGCACCCTTTCCCCTCCACACACCCTCTTTCCCCCCCCCCCCCTTACACACACACGCAGGCACCCTTTCCCCTCCACACACCCTCTTTTCCCCCCCCCTTACACACACGCAGGCACCCTTTCCCCTCCACACACCCTCTTTCCCTCCCCCCTTACACACACACGCAGGCACCCTTTCCCCTCCACACACCCTCTTTCCCCCCCCCCTTACACACACACGCAGGCACCCTTTCCCCTCCACACACCCTCTTCCCTCCCCCCCCTTACACACACACGCAGGCACCCTTTCCCCTCCACACACCCTCTTCCCCCCCCACCCCCCCACACCCGGAGTGAACAGTTCTAATGTTATGAGGTGATAGTAATATATATTTCCGTGTTATGATCTCTGCATTCCCTCTTTCTGTACCAGGTGCGGGTAACGCGTCCCCCCCTGCAGTGGCTGACGCCATTTTAGACGCGGTGGAGGATTTTGCCAGTTCCAAATCTGCCCAGTGTGTGCAGACGGTGAAAGTCGTTATTTTCCAGCAGGCGATGCTGAACGACTTTTATCTGAGTATGAAGAAGAAGGAGGGAAGCTCGCTGCCTGTACCAGCATCGTTCTTTAGCAAACTCACCTGTAAGTGCTCATTGTAACAACGCTTCTAACGCACGGGCTTCAGCGTGGTGTGTAGGGTGCGGGGAAGTACTGAACCCACCAGCTTATTCACACACAATAGCTGAACCACTACACCACTCATCCTCCTCAATCAGAATTATTCTTCCATGTATGTAGATCTATAAATCCATGTCTGTACTAGTAACTTTGTATGTGTGTATATCTTCATTTATCTAGCGTCACCCAGGTACCTCCAGCAGTAACACACGGGTAATAATAATATAACACATATGGGGAATAAGCACTTCAGACATAAAAGTAACATTAGGAAAAGGAGTCCCTGCTCCGCAGAGCTTACAATCTAAGTGGTAAGTAGGGAGAATTTAGAGACAGTGGGAGGGAATTCTGGTAAGGGCGTCTGCAGGGGCCAAGGTCAGTGCATCCGAGATGTACAGTATCAGCCACGGAGCTACTCGTATGCTTCGTTAAAGAGATTAATTTTTAGATTGGTCTTAAAGGTGGATGGAGAGGGTGTTAGTCGGGTAATGAGGGGAAGGGCATTCCAGAGGTGCGGGGCAGTCAGTGAGAAAGGTTTTATGCAGGAGAGGGCTTTATATACAAAGGGGGAAGAGAGAAGACATCCTTGAGCAGAACGCAAGAGTCGGGCAGGTGTATAGCGGGAAATTAGGGCTGAGATGTAAGGACGAGCAGAAGAGGGTACAGCCTTAAAAGAAAGGAGAATTTTATAAGTAATACAAGATTTGATCGGAAGCCAGGAGAGGGATTTCATGAGGGGAGATGCTGAGACAGATCTAGGAAAGAGTAGAGTGATTCTGGCAGCAGCGTTTAGGATAGATTGTAGGGGAGACAGGTGAGAGGCAGGAAGGCCGGACAGCAGGAGGTTACAGTAATCGAGACGGGAGAGAATGAGGGTCTGTGTCAGAGTTTTAGCAGTAGAGCAACAGAAGAAAGGGCGACAACATTTGTATGACATCAGTAAAGGAAAGGCTACGCCCCGGCCCCTCTGGGGCTTCTCACTCACTTGCTCTGTATTAAGTTATAAAAAGGTTACAGAAGTACAAACTGGGAAAGGGGAGGGTCGCAGTCAGATTTCACAGGACATACAGTGCAGAAAAATGTATTATCAAAGCATTTAGCCAAAATGTGAGCGTGGGACTTTGGAGTGTAATTATTCGGCCCTGGGCCACACTGGACCCAACATTCCTAAGTACTGATTCCCATACACCGGGTCCTGGAATACGCAGATGCCCAGGAAGAAGGATGGTACCTACTAACTCTTGCACAGCAAATCAATGGAAGGATTATTATATCGCTAATCAATGTCTTCGCCCTTTTTTTCACAGCCTCGATAATCAATATGTTCAGCACAAATACTGAAGAATCCACAGAACCCACATTTTTCGAATTGAAAGACAACATTGAGCCGGCTATTTTCCACGTGTGCGGCCACAGCGGTGGAAGCGTGGCTAGTACTTTATCGTGGCTTAGAGATCTCATCCTGAAGGAGCAGGATGAGAACGTGATCTCGGACGAATGGATCGCGGATTGTGAAGAGCAGGAGCACCAGATGCTCTCCGAGCTTCAGAGGAGGCTCCAGGTCACCATCTCTTATGAATCTCTCGGTCCCACTATCAAAGTGTCCGGTCTGACCAGGGACGTCATGAAGGCGTCCAATGAAATCCTGGACATGGTAAAGAAAATCCGGGATAAGAAAACCGAGGAGCGCGAGGCCGAGCTCTGCAGCAACATAGTGCAGTGGCGATACCGGGACGGCACCGAGGCTGTTCCCTTCGACCGGATACCAAACATGGAGCTGGAGAAGGCCAAGAATGGGAACAAGTCAACCATTTCTGTGGCTATTAAAGGGAAACAATACACGGTTAATATGGAATTGAAATCTGCTATGGACAACAAGGGGAACAAAGTGGAGCTTGAACGAGTCCCCAAGCAGGGTAATTTAACTCTTTCTATTCCGCTATTATTTTTATCTAGGTTTGTCTGGCTCTTCCCTTCTGCGTGTTCCTGGGCTCTCCGCGTGTTGCTGGGCTCTCTCCACGTGTTGCTGGGCTCTCTCCGCGTGTTGCTGGTCTCTCTCCGCGTGTTGCTGGGCTCTCTCCGCGTGTTGCTGGGCGTGTTGCTGGGCTCTCTCCGCGTGTTGCTGGGCTCTCTCCGCGTGTTGCTGGGCTCTCTCCGCGTGTTGCTGGGCTCTCTCCGCGTGTTGCTGTGCACTCTCCGCGTGTTGCTGTGCGCTCTCCGCGTGTTGCTGGGCTCTCTCCGCGTGTTGCTGGTCTCTCTCCGCGTGTTGCTGGGCTCTCTCCGCGTGTTCCTGGGCTCTCAGCGTGTTCCTGGGCTCTCCACGTGTTCCTGGGCGTGTTGCTGGGCTCTCTCCGCGTGTTGCTGGGCTCTCTCCGCGTGTTGCTGGGCTCTCTCCGCGTGTTGCTGGGCTCTCTCCGCGTGTTCCTGGGCTCACAGCGTGTTCCTGGGCTCTCCACGTGTTCCTGGGCGTGTTGCTGGGCTCTCTCCGCGTGTTGCTGGGCTCTCTCCGCGTGTTGCTGGGCTCTCTCCGCGTGTTGCTGGGCTCTCTCCGTGTGTTGCTGGGCTCTCTCCGCGTGTTGCTGGGCTCTCTCCCCGTGTTGCTGGGCTCTCTCCGCGTGTTGCTGGGCTCTCTCCCCGTGTTGCTGGGCTCTCTCCGCGTGTTGCTGGGCTCTCTCCGCGTGTTGCTGGGCTCTCTCCGCGTGTTGCTGGGCTCTCTCCGCGTGTTGCTGGGCTCTCTCCGCGTGTTGCTGGGCTCTCTCCACGTGTTGCTGGGCTCTCTATACTATACAAGACACAGGCCTGGGGGATCTGTATGTAACAGGGATATGTACAGCAAGTAAACATGGACATTGAGACAAATGAATCCCTCCCCAGAAGAGCTTACAATCTATGTTGTATGTTGGGACTGGCAGAGATATGCTTGTAGTGTATCAGGAGAGGGTGGGTTATGTTAAGAAGCAGGATGGTTCAGTGAGGTGAAGCCTGACAGAGGAAAATGTCAGCCCACCCCCCAAATATAGGGGGGCTCAACTCCAGTCTTCAAGCCACCCCAACAGGTCAGGTTTTCAGGATATCCAAGCTTCAGCACAAGTGGCTCAATCAGAGGCTCAGTCGAAGACTTAGCGTCTGATTGAGCCACATGTGCTGAAGCAGGAACTGATTGAACCACCTGTGCTGAAGCAGGAATATCCTGAATACCTGACCTGTTTGGGTTGGCTTGAGGACTGGAGTTGAGCTCCCTGATCTAGTTAATGTGGAACCTACAGATTTAAGCAGAGAACAAGAGGCAAGCCGGGATATAAAGAGACCAGATCTGAGATATAAGTAGGTGCAGAAGTGCAGAGCGATGAGTAAGAGCAGGAACGTCCTGCAATGTTCCCCCCTGTGTTACCCTTACAATATCTGGGAGTCGGACGGGTTACTATCTGACTTCCGGCTGACGGGGAACGTGCTTCTAAACTCCATGCTGGGGAAGTGTCAGTGACTGAGCTTTTACTTCGCAGAAGGACAGGCGTTACCTGCACATTGGGACCAGATGACCGATCAGGTGAAGGTGGTTCCCCTGAATCCTGGGACACCGGAGTACACCGAAGTACAGGCGGAGTTTTTAAAAACGTGCGCTATGAAAATAATCCAGGTAATGACTTACTTTATACAAACACCTTTCATGAGACGATGCTATGCAGCGAATCCCCAGCAGAAGAGCATACGGATAAGGCGTTTACTACCTAACTAGCTGAAAGTACCCCGCGTTACTCGGGAAGTGTAACAAACCCAAAATACTGAGATTTATAAATGGATCATTTAATTTCGTAATGAAAGAAATCTATGTATTTTTATTCTATTGCTTTTGGGTAAACTATATTTTTGCTTTTTCCATCAGGCGCAAACAAATATAATTTAGTTTCTAGTTCCCGCTCTGGAGCATCCAACACAAAATTACCAATGTGCAGAACATGGATTTTCTAAATTCAGTCCAGCTATTTAAAAACCTGCAGAATTTGGTTACAATCAATGCAGTTTTGAAAGGTTTGGTCCGCCATCTTGATTCAAAATGGCATCCAATTGTTTCCAAACATAGACACAAACCTTCTCCTTGATCTCAGGAACCATCCTGCAAAATGTGGTTACGATATCTTAAGAGGCGTCCAAATGCATAGCGAACAGACAGACAACTTTCCAAAATATATTTATTTATAAAATGTTTTACCAGGGAGTAACGCAGTGAGAGTCACCTCTCGCTCTCACGCATGTCCTGGAGATATAATGACAAATAATACATGGTTTATTATATAGTAGGAGAGAAAAACGAAAGAAACAATTAGGCGCTATATTGAAGAGTTAATTATTAGATTACACAAAGAATTTCGTGTGCAATTACTAATTCAAATGAAGTGGATAGTGCTTTAAATATATAGGCAACGCCAGTGAAACACAATTTGTGAAAAAAACACAGTAATTAGTGCTCAGTGAAGTTGTGGTAGGAGAGGAGACGCCGGATCACGGACGGCGGTCGTGTGCAGCTATTCTGGGCATATTCGGTACAGTTCAGGCCATGGACTGTTTCTATCTATTTTTCGAGACTACCGCGATCTGAACCGATCGAGCTTTACAGCACAGACTCTCCGGGCTAAACACCTATTCCCCCCCAAAACCAAACAAAGGTTTGGAAAAGGCTGATTTTATTCGAAAAATGTGAGTCCCCATCTCATAGATACTGAAAGTTGTAACACTTCACAGTTACTTGTCATGTGATGACCATTGTGTTATTATATAGTAGATCTGTAATAAATACATCTATTTGTGATTTGATTCATCTGTATAATCTGATACAGGTGACATAGTTAGTGAATTCTGGACATCTGAAATGGGCAAAAAAGATTTGAAAAATGGCAAATCTAGGCATGCATCTCTGTGTATATACGGTATATATACTGTATATATATATATATATATATTTATATAGTGACATGACTTCCAGCTGTGTTCTGGTTTCATAGATTGAGAGGATACAAAACAAGCATCTCTGGCTGAACTACCAGATTAAGAAGCAGAGCATCGACTCCAAGAACCCAAGCAACGAGAAGCAGCTTTTCCACGGCACAGATCCTAACGCTATCAGCAACGTCAATCGCAACGGATTCAACCGCGGCTACGCTGGGAAGAACGGTGAGAGATGATCATTACTGAGAATTATCCAGGGATGGGCGAAAGTCAAAATTTGGTCCCCAAAATTCCGCTGATTATTTTGCCGAAATCCGTTCCACACGTTCATGCGTAACGATCCGAGCGGATCCGTTAGAACTCGCCGATGACTGCAATCTGGACGGAATTTTTTAGAATCTGCAGACCAGAGAAAGAGGAGTTATACGGAGCGGTTATATGGGGCAGTAGGAGGAGTTATAGGGAGCGGTTATATGGGGCAGTAGGAGGAGTTATACGGAGAGGTTATATGGGGTAATAGGAGGAAGTATAGGGAGCGGTTATATGGGGCAGTAGGAGGAGGTATAGGGAGCAGTTATATGGGGCAGTAGGAGGAAGTATAGGGAGAGGTTATATGGGTTAGTTGGAGGAGGTATACGGTGAAGTTATATGGAGCAGTAGGAGGAGGTATAGGGAGCAGTTATATGGTGTAGGAGGAGGTGTAGGGAGCGGTTATATTGTGTAGGAGGAGGTATAGGGAGCGGTTATATGGTGTAGGAGGAGGTATAGGGAGCAGTTATATGGTGTAGGAGGAGGTATAGGGAGCGGTTATATGGTGTAGGGGGAGGTATAGGGAGCGGTTATATGGTGTAGGAGGAGGTGTAGGGAGAGGATATATATTATAAATGTATCTAACTGTGCATGCAATGTCTTGTATATAATGTATTATACCCTGCTCACTTATGTAACTGTATTTGTAACCATGTATTATTTGTCATCATAACTCTGTGCCCAGGACACACATGAAAACGAGAGGTAACTCTCAGTGCATTACTTCCTGGTAACACATTTGATAAATAAATAAATAAATAATGTACGTGCAAAAAAAATGTGTTTAATACATGGTCAAAAGCGATCCAACGTTTCGGAGCCAACTCAGGGCCCCTTCTTCAGGGAGTGCACCTCCAGCGCTGTCTGCGCCTCCCTCCCTGATCCTTGGCTTTCGGTGATGTATTTTTTATACATTACTTTTGACCCGCACACTTGCCCATTGTGAGCTAATTAGTTTGTATATGGTGTGCTTTCTCCCCCTTTCTTGCACTCGCTCTCTATCCCCCCTCTGTGTCTCTCTCTCTCTCCCTCTCCCCCTCTCTCCCTCTCTCCCAGGAAGTAATACATTGAGAGTTACCTCTCGTTTTCAAGTATGTCCTGGGCACAGAGTTAAGACAAATAATACATGTTTACAGTTACATAAATGAGCAGGGTATACATTATATGCAAGACATTGCGTGCACAGTTAAAGATAATATATATTATAGGCGTACGAAACAGTTACAGACCAGATTAAAATGTGAGACAGCCTTAGATTTTAAATAACTTAGACTGGTGGCGGCTGTGAGAGTCTCCGGTAGATTGTTCCAGTTGTGGGGTGCACGGTAAGAGAAGGAGGAGCGGCCGGATACTTTGTTGAGCCTTGAGACCATGAACAGTCTTTTGGAGTCTAATCTCAGGTGATAGGTGCTGAATGTGGTAGGGGTGAGGAGCTTGTTGAGATAGCTGGGTAGCTTGCCCATAAATAATTTAAAGGTAAGACAGGAAAGGTGAACTTTGCGCCTAGACTCTAGTGATGACCAATCTAGTTCTTTGAGCATTTCGCAGTGATGTGTGCTGTATTTGCATTGGAGAACAAAACGACAAATTGAATTGTAGAGGGTGTCAAGTTTGCTAAGGTGGGTTTGAGGTGCCGAGCCATATACTATGTCTCCATAGTCAATAATTGGCATTAGCATCTGCTGTGCGATACGTTTTCTGACCAGGAGATTTAGGGAGGATTTGTTCCTGTAAAGTACCCCTAGTTTGGCATAGGTCTTGGTTGTCAGGGTATTAATGTGCATCCCGAATGTTAAGTGGGAGTCAAACCATATGCCCAGGTATTTAAAACTAGTGACAGGGGTTATGGTGGTGTTAGCGTTGGTTCTAATCTGCAGCTCAGTCACTGGAAACTTTAAAAATTTAGTCTTTGTCCCAAATACCATTGTTACAGTTTTGTCAGTGTTTAAAAACAGTTTGTTTTGGGAAATCCAGTTTTCGAGTCTGGAAAAAAAATTAAAAAAAAAATATATATATATATATATATATATATATATATATATATATATATATATATATATATACCGTACATATGCTTTTCAATACGCTGCCCCTCAGGCAGGAAAGGAATGAAACGTTTTCCAATTAAATAAGATTGTTCTTCTCTTTCTCTGACCCGTAGCTGCAATGTATGGAAACGGGACATACTTTGCCATTAGTGCCAATTACTCGGCGCACGACACATACTCCAGACCTGATGGGAAGGGACACAAGTTCATGTACCTGACACGGGTACTCACAGGCGCCTCTTGTGACGGGAAGCAAGGAATGATCGCACCTCCACCCAAAAATGCAACCGATCCCACGGACCTGTGTGACAGTGTGACTGATAACACAGCACAACCTTCAATGTATGTGATATTCAATGACATCCAGGCCTATCCCGAATATCTCATCACCTTCACAAAGTGACCGGGAGAAACGTGGTGTATCATGGGAGGGGGCACGTTATTACCCCCCCCTAGCACTGCTCTGGGAACGGTGCAAGGAGATCTGCCTAATGTTATTTATGCAGTATGTACTCGGATGTGTGTAAGCCTGATAGGCTGCGCTGGTGCTGGTAGCGGTAGCGCTGGTGCCGGTAGCGGTAGCGCTGTGCCACACTATAGAACTCTTCAAGCAGTACGTTTGGTGGATAATGCTCCTGCAGGGAATATTAATATGTGATTGCACGTTGTGACGAAGATTGGAAGATGTTTAAAATGCCACTTTCAGGAATGCTCACTTTGCCTCTACTTGTTATAAAAGATATAATCACCTTTTCTACTGTCCGATGAAGATGCTTTGTGTGCACAAATAAAGAACTTTACAATAAAGTCTATTATTTACCTTTGGATTTCATTGAATAATTTCGTCAACGAAGCTGACACAGTGACATCACTATGCGTGAGGCTGACACAGTGACATCACTATGCGCGAGGCTGACACAGTGACATCACTATGCGTGAGGCTGACACAGTGACATCACTATGCGTGAGGCTGACACAGTGACATCATTATGAGCGAGGCTTACACAGTGACATCACTATGCGTGAGACTGACACAGTGACATCATTATGAGCGAGGCTGACACAGTGACATCACTATGCGTGAGGCTGACACAGTGACATTGAAGATAGGATGATTTCAAGCCTAAATATTAATTATGCTATATTCTCTAGATACATGTATTCAGCATGTAACTGGTTAAAATAAGTAATTTAGTATTAAGTTAGAAATTATATTGGAAAATAATAAGTTGCCTCTGCAAAGATAAGAAGTTAAATAAACTCAAGACAGCCAGGTGTAGAAATGTTTGCAGAGTTGTAACAGTTTGGATTCAAAGGTTAGTTAAATACTTAGAAAGACAATACAATAGAGATAGGTCTTAAAAGCTTAGGAACATATAATTAACAATAGTTACTTAGTGACACAACAGAGAGGTTCTTTTAAATCAAAGTCAATTAAGAAACTGTTCTAATGTTAATTATTGACTAAGAACATTTTGGCTGACACTGAGAAACCCGGGATTGCTATGTTTAGACTGGCTAAGGAAATGAATAAAGATTGCATTTGGAATTATAGAATTCAGAATCATTTAACATCCAAACTAAGAACAACCAAGCAAATAATTCTCCCTCTATAACTACATGCTATGCCAAGCTAAGGATTCCTTCCCACCCACGGTGCGGGGATTCCTTCCCACCCACGGTGCAGGGGTTCCTTCCCACCCACGGTGCGGGGGTTCCTTCCCACCCACGGTGCGGGGATTCCTTCCCACCCACGGTGCGGGGATTCCTTCCCACCCACGGTGCGGGGGTTCCTTCCCACCCACGGTGCGGGGGTTCCTTCCCACCCACGGTGCGGGGGTTCCTTCCCACCCACGGTGCGGGGGTTCCTTCCCACCCACGGTGCGGGGTTCCTTCCCACCCACGGTGCGGGGGTTCCTTCCCACCCACGGTGCGGGGATTCCTTCCCACCCACGGTGCGGGGATTCCTTCCCACCCACGGTGCGGGGCTTCCTTCCCATCCCGGTGCGGGGGTTCCTTCCCACCCACCCACGGTGCGGGGATACCTTCCCACCCACCCACGGTGCGGGTATTCCTTCCCACCCACGGTGCGGGTATTCCTTCCCACCCACGGTGCGGGGGTTCCTTCCCACCCCCGGTGCGGGGGTTCCTTCCCACCCACGGTGCGGGGGTTCCTTCCCACCCACCCACGGTGCGGGGCTTCCTTCCCATCCCGGTGCGGGGGTTCCTTCCCACCCACCCACGGTGCGGGGATACCTTCCCACCCACCCACGGTGCGGGTATTCCTTCCCACCCACGGTGCGGGGGTTCCTTCCCACCCACAATGCGGGGGTTCCTTCCCACCCACGGTGCGGGGATTCCTTCCCACCCACGGTGCGGGGATTCCTTCCCACCCACGGTGCGGGGATTCCTTCCCACCCACCCACGGTGCGGGGGTTCCTTCCCTCCCACGGTGCGGGGGTTCCTTCCCACCCACGGTGCGGGGGTTCCTTCCCACCCACCCACGGTGCGCGGGTTCCTTCCCTCCCACGGTGCGGGGGTTCCTTCCCACCCACGGTGCGGGGATTCCTTCCCACCCACCCACGGTGCGGGGGTTCCTTCCCACCCACGGTGCGGGGGTTCCTTCCCACCCACGGTGCGGGGATTCCTTCCCACCCACGGTGCGGGGGTTCCTTCCCACCCACGGTGCGGGGATTCCTTCCCACCCACCCACGGTGCGGGGATTCCTTCCCACCCACGGTGCGGGGATTCCTTCCCACCCACGGTGCGGGGATTCCTTCCCACCCACGGTGCGGGGAATCCTTCCCACCCACCCACGGTGCGGGGGTTCCTTCCCACCCACGGTGCGGGGGTTCCTTCCCACCCACGGTGCGGGGATTCCTTCCCACCCACGGTGCGGGGGTTCCTTCCCACCCACCCACGGTGCGGGGGTTCCTTCCCTCCCACGGTGCGGGGGTTCCTTCCCACCCACGGTGCGGGGATTCCTTCCCACCCACGGTGCGGGGATTCCTTCCCACCCACGGTGCGGGGGTTCCTTCCCACCCACCCACGGTGCGGGGGTTCCATCCCACCCACGGTGCGGGGGTTCCTTCCCTCCCACGGTGCGGGGGTTCCTTCCCACCCACGGTGCGGGGATTCCTTCCCACCCACGGTGCGGGGATTCCTTCCCACCCACGGTGTGGGGATTCCTTCCCACCCACGGTGCGGGGATTCCTTCCCACCCACCCACGGTGCGGGGGTTCCTTCCCACCCACGGTGCGGGGATTCCTTCCCACCCACGGTGCGGGGGTTCCTTCCCACCCACGGTGCGGGGGTTCCTTCCCACCCACGGTGCGGGGATTCCTTCCCACCCACGGTGCGGGGGTTCCTTCCCACCCACGGTGCGGGGATTCCTTCCCACCCACGGTGCGGGGATTCCTTCCCACCCACGGTGCGGGGGTTCCTTCCCACCCACGGTGCGGGGGTTCCTTCCCACCCACGGTGCGGGGGTTCCTTCCCACCCACGGTGCGGGGGTTCCTTCCCACCCACGATGCGGGGGTTCCTTCCCACCCACGGTGCGGGGATTCCTTCCCACCCACGGTGCGGGGGTTCCTTCCCACCCACGGTGCGGGGATTCCTTCCCACCCACGGTGCGGGGGTTCCTTCCCTCCCGCGGTGCGAGGATTCCTTCCCACCCACCCACGGTGCGGGGATTCCTTCCCACCCACGGTGCGGGGGTTCCTTCCCACCCACGGTGCGGGGATTCCTTCCCACCCACGGTGCGGGGGTTCCTTCCCTCCCGCGGTGCGAGGATTCCTTCCCACCCACTCACGGTGCGGGGGTTCCTTCCCACCCACGGTGCGGGGATTCCTTCCCACCCACGGTGCGGGGATTCCTTCCCACCCCCGGTGCGGGGGTTCCTTCCCACCCACGGTGCGGGGGTTCCTTCCCACCCACGGTGCGGGGGTTCCTTCCCACCCACGGTGCGGGGATTCCTTCCCACCCACGGTGCGGGGGTTCCTTCACACCCACCCACGGTGCGGGGATTCCTTCCCACCCACGGTGCGGGGGTTCCTTCCCACCCACGGTGCGGGGGTTCCTTCCCACCCACGGTGCGGGGGTTCCTTCCCACCCACGGTGCGGGGGTTCCTTCCCACCCACGGTGCGGGGGTTCCTTCCCACCCACCCACGGTGCGGGGGTTCCTTCCCACCCACGGTGCGGGGGTTCCATCCCACCCACGGTGCGGGGGTTCCTTCCCTCCCACGGTGCGGGGGTTCCTTCCCACCCACGGTGCGGGGGTTCCTTCCCACCCACGTTGCGGGGGTTCCTTCCCTCCCACGGTGCGGGGGTTCCTTCCCACCCACGGTGCGGGGGTTCCTTCCCACCCACGGTGCGGGGGTTCCTTCCCTCCCACGGTGCGGGGGTTCCTTCCCACCCACGGAGCGGGGATTCCTTCCCACCCACGCTGCGAGGATTCCTTCCCACCCACCCACGGTGCGGGGGTTCCTTCCCACCCACGGTGCCGGGATTCCTTACCACCCACGGTGCGGGGATTCCTTCCCACCCCCGGTGCGGGGGTTCCTTCCCACCCACGGTGCGGGGATTCCTTCCCACCCACGGTGAGGGGGTTCCTTCCCACCCACGGTGCGGGGATTCCTTCCCACCCACGGTGCGGGGATTCCTTCCCACCCACGTTGCGGGGGTTCCTTCCCTCCCACGGTGCGGGGGTTCCTTCCCACCCACGGTGCGGGGGTTCCTTCCCACCCACGGTGCGGGGGTTCCTTCCCACCCACGGTGCGGGGGTTCCTTCCCACCCACGGTGCGGGGGTTCCTTCCCACCCACGGTGCGGGGATTCCTTCCCACCCACGGTGCGGGGATTCCTTCCCACCCACCCACGGTGCGGGGGTTCCTTCCCACCCACCCACGGTGCGGGGATTCCTTCCCACCCACGGTGCGGGGATTCCTTCCCACCCACGGTGCGGGGGTTCCTTCCCACCCACGGTGCGGGGGTTCCATCCCACCCACGGTGCGGGGGTTCCTTCCCACCCAGGGTTCCTTCCCTCCCACGGTGCGGGGGTTCCTTCCCACCCACGGTGCGGGGGTTCCTTCCCACCCACGGTGCGGGGGTTCCTTCCCTCCCACGGTGCGGGGGTTCCTTCCCACCCACGGTGCGGGGGTTCCTTCCCACCCACGGTGCGGGGGTTCCTTCCCACCCACGGTGCGGGGATTCCTTCCCACCCACCCACGGTGCGAAGATTCCTTCCCACCCACCCACGGTGCGGGGGTTCCTTCCCTCCCACGGTGCGGGGATTCCTTCCCTCCCACGGTGCGGGGGTTCCTCCCCACCCACGGTGCGGGGGTTCCTTCCCACCCACGGAGCGGGGATTCCTTCCCACCCACGGTGCGGGGGTTCCTTCCCACCCACGGTGCGGGGATTCCTTCCCACCCACGGTGCGGGGGTTCCTTCCCACCCACGGTGCGGGGGTTCCTTCCCACCCACGGTGCGGGGGTTCCTTCCACGCTGACATTGTTCTATGTGTAATGTGCGTGTTTACAGATGTGTTCTATGTGATGACGTGTTTATAATGGGTACTGACTCCGGCGTTCTTCTTGCGCTCCCTTTCCATGGGTATGAATCCGGCCTCAGTACCCGGAGCTGCTGTCCCGCATCGCCAAGATGCGCCTTGTACCTTATACAGGGTGAGGCTCAAATAGCCAGAGCTCTCTGAGAGAACAGCCTCTCCCATTGGTCAGCACACGGCGGCCACTCCCATTGGTCAGCACACGGCGGCCTCTCCCATTGGTCAGCACACGGCAGCCTCTCTCTCTCATTGGTCAGCACACAGCAGCCTCTCTCATTGGTCAGCACACAACAGCCTCTCATAGGTCAGAACACGGCGGCCTCTCTCATTGGTCAGCACACAGCAGCCTCTCATTGGTCAGCACACGGCGGCCTCTCTCATTGGTCAGCACACGGCAGCCTCTCTCATTGGTCAGCACACGGCAGCCTTTCTCATTGGTCAAAACACGGCAGCTTCTCTCATTGGTCAGCACACGGCGGCCTGTCTCATTGGTCAGCACACGGCAGCCTCTCATTGGTCAGCACACGACTGCCTCTCTCATTGGTCAGCACACGGCTGCCTCTCTCTCATTGGTCAGCACACGGCGGCCTCTCTCATTGGTCAGCACACGGCTGCCTCTCTCATTGGTCAGCACACGGCTGCCTCTCTCTCATTGGTCAGCACACGGCGGCCTCTCTCTCATTGGCGCCTCCGCTTTTCGTGACGTCACGTTACCCTGGTAACTGCAGATCCTCCCCGGTGACGTCGCCCTGGTAACCCCGGGCTGGGGGAAGATGGCGGCCGGGGAGAGCCGCGGTGGGGCCCGGGCCTCCACCCCCCCGGCCTGTGTCATTGCGCTCGGGGCCCTGGTCATCCTGTCCTGCCGCCCGGCTGCCTGTGCTACCTGCAAGCACCGAGCGCCGGGGCCCGAGGAGGTGACAGGGGGAGGCCAGTGAGAGAAAGGGGGAGAGGGGCCAGTGAGAGAAGGAGGGAGAGGGGCCAGTGAGAGAAGGAGGGAGAGGGGCCAGTGAGAGGGAGAGGGGCCAGGGGGAGAGGGGCCAGTGAGAGAAAGGGGGAGAGGGGCCAGTGAGAGAAAGGGGGAGAGGGGCCAGTGAGAGAAAGCGGGAGAGGGGCAGTGAGAGAAGGGGGGGGGTTTGGAAGAGGGGGGTGGTGGAAGAGGGGCCGGGGGGTGCTGGAAGAGGGGCCGGGGGGGGTGGTGGAAGAGGGGCCGGCGGGGGTGGTGGAAGAGGGGCCGGGGGGGGGGGGGTGGAAGAGGGGCCGGGGGGGGGGGGGTGGAAGAGGGGCCGGGGGGGGGGGGGGGGTGGAAGAGGGGCCGGGGGGGGGGGGGGGGTGGTGGAAGAGGGGCCGGGGGGGGGGGTGGTGGAAGAGGGGCCGGGGGGGGGGGGTGGTGGAAGAGGGGCCGGGGGGGGGGGGGGGGTGGTGGAAGAGGGGCCGGGGGGGGGGGGGGGGTGGTGGAAGAGGGGCCGGGGGGGGGGGGGTGGTGGAAGAGGGGCCGGGGGGGGGGGGGGGTGGTGGAAGAGGGGCCGGGGGGGGGGGGGGTGGTGGAAGAGGGGCCGGGGGGGGGGGGGGGTGGAAGAGGGGCCGGGGGGGGGGGGGTGGAAGAGGGGCCGGGGGGGGGGGGGGTGGAAGAGGGGCCGGGGGGGGGGGGGGGTGGAAGAGGGGCCGGGGGGGGGGGGGGGTGGAAGAGGGGCCGGGGGGGGGGTGGAAGAGGGGCCAGGGGGGGGGGGGTGGAAGAGGGGCCAGTGAGAGGGGAGAGAGAGGGGCCAGTGAGAGAGGGGGCGAATAGTGGCCAGAGAGTGAGAGGGGGGGAGAGCGGCCAGAGAGAGAGAGAGAGAGGGGGGGGGAGAGCGGCCAGAGAGAGAGAGAGGGAGCGGCCAGTGAGAGAGAGGGGGGGGGGGAGAGCGGCCAGTGAGAGAGAGATGGGGGGGAAATAGCGGCCAGTGAGAGCGAAGGGGGGGGGGAGCGGCCAGTGAGAGCGAAGGGGGGGGGAGCGGCCAGTGAGAGCGAAGGGGGGGGGAGCGGCCAGTGAGAGCGAAGGGGGGGGGAGAGCGGCCAGTGAGAGCGGCCAGTGAGAGCGAAGGGGGGGGGGGAGAGCGGCCAGTGAGAGGGGGGGGGGAGAGCGGCCAGTGAGAGGGGGGGGGAGAGCGGCCAGTGAGAGGGGGGGGGAGAGCGGCCAGTGAGAGAGGAGTTGGGGGGAGAGCGGCCAGTGAGAGAGGGGGGTGGAATAGCGGCCAGTGAGAGAGGGGGGTGGAATAGCGGCCAGTGAGAGAGAGGGGGGGAGAGCGGCCAGTGAGAGAATGGGGGGGTGGGGAGAGAGAGAGAGAGAGCAGAAAGGCCAGTGAGAGAGAGGGCAGGAAGAGCGGCCAGTGAGAGAGAGGGGGGTGGAATAGCGGCCAGTGAGAGAAGGGGAAGGGGGGAGAGGGGCCAGTGAGAGAATGGGGGGGGGGGAGAGAGGGGGCAGAAAGGCCAGTGAGAGAGAGAGGGGAGGGCGGCCAGTGAGAGAGAGGGGAGAGCGGCCAGTGAGAGAGAGGGGGGGGGGAGAGCGGCCAGTGAGAGAGAGGGGGGGGGGGGAGAGCGGCCAGTGAGAGCGAAGGGGGGGGGGAGCGGCCAGTGAGAGCGAAGGGGGGGGAGCGGCCAGTGAGAGCGAAGGGGGGGGGAGAGCGGCCAGTGAGAGCGAAGGGGGGGGGGGGGAGAGCGGCCAGTGAGAGGGGGGGGGAGAGCGGCCAGAGAGAGAGAGAGAGAAGGGGGAGAGAGAGTGGCCAGTGAGAGAGAGAGGGGTGGGAGAGAGAGAGGGGGGAGAGCGGCCAGTGAAAGGGGGGGGGGCGACCAGTGAGAGCGAGGGGGGGGAGAGGGGCCAGTGAGAGAGAGGGGGGAACAAGGAGATGAGAGCGGCCAGTGATGGAGGGATGGGAGGGGGGAAGAGAGGGGGTCAGAGGGGAGGGACAGGGGTCCATTAGAGGAAGTCGGGTGGGGGGGAGGTGTCCATGAGGAGAGTGGGTCGGAGGGGGGTTGGGATGAGGAGAGGGGCTATGTGGGGAGGGGGGTTGGGATGGGAGGTAAGGGGGCTTGGGGGGAGGGAGAGGAGTCCATGAGGAGAGGGGGGGGGGTGTCTGAGGGGGAGAGATATCCATGAGGAGAGGGGGGAGGGGTGTTGGGAGGAGTGGGGTGCAGGGGGAGGAGAGAGAGATATCCTTGAGGAGAGGGGAGACAGGGGAGGTGTCTGTGGGGGGGAGAGATGTAATTTTAATTATTTCATTATTCTTCGCAGGTTGTGTACAAAGTTCACCTGAAGTCGAACCGTATTGTGAAAAGACACGCTGAGCAGCAGCTGAGAGTGCAGATTGTTTATGATAAAAGTATTGACGAGTAAGTACTGGAAAAGCATCATATTGGTGACTCAAAAAAAACTTGCGTTTTAACAAACCATATATTTATGTATTTTATGTGTATTTTTCCCCCAGCCTTCATCCAGCGAAGCGGAAGCTTGTCACGGTGAGTAAATCTTCCGTCCCGTGTCGCACACAGCGACTGAGTGTGCGCGTTGTGTGGTCAAAAGGAAAAGGCGACTAGTAATCTTCTTTGTACTGTGATATGCCTACATCATGGAAACAAATCAATGTGCAGATCTAGAGACGTCATTATCAGTCTCCTGGCGTTTCGCAGCATGGACAATGATAAAAGCTCCCATAATGAATGAAAACATTATTACTGACTGCAGCAGGATTCGAACCCACAATTGCAACAACTCCTCTCCGCTCCTCGCCCACCTCCTCCCCGCTCACCTCCTCCCCGCTCACCTCCTCCCCGCTCACCTCCTCCCCGCTCACCTCCTCCCCGCTCACCTCTGCTCACCTCCTCCCCGCTCACCTCTGCTCACCTCCTCCCCGCTCACCTCCGCTCACCTCCTCCCCGCTCACCTCCTCCCCGCTCACCTCCTCCCTGCTCACCTCCGCTCTCCTCCTCCCCGCTCACCTCCGCTCTCCTCCTCCCCGCTCACCTCCGCTCTCCTCCTCCCCGCTCACCTCTGCTCACCTGCGCTCACCTCCCCCCTGCTCACCTCCCCCCTGCTCACCTCCCCCCCGCTCACCTCCCCCCTGCTCACCTCCCCCCCGCTCACCTCCCCGCTCACCTGCTCTCACCACCTCCCCTCTCACCTCCCCGCTCACCTCCCCGCTCACCTCTGCTCACCTCCTCCCCGCTCACCTCCTCCCCACTCACCTCCCCGCTCACCTCTGCTCTCCTCCTCCCCGCTCACCTCTGCTCACCTCCTCCCCGCTCACCTCCTCCCCACTCACCTCCCCGCTCACCTCTGCTCTCCTCCTCCCCGCTCACCTCTGCTCACCTCCTCCCCGCTCACCTCCTCCCCGCTCACCTCCTCCCCCCCGCTCACCTCCCCGCTCACCTCTGCTCTCCTCCTCCCCGCTCACCTCCTCCCCGCTCACCTCTGCTCACCTCCCCGCACACCTCTGCTCACCTCCTCCCCGCTCACTTCCTCCCCGCTCACCTGCGCTCACCTCCTCCCCGCTCACCTCTGCTCTCCTCCCCGCTCTCCTCCATGCTCACCTCTGCTCACCTCCTCCCCGCTCACCTCCCCCCGCTCACCTCCCCGCTCACCTCTGCTCTCCTCCTCCCCGCTCACCTCTGCTCACCTCCTCCCCGCTCACCTCCTCCCCGCTCACCTCCTTCCCCCCGCTCACCTCCCGCTCACCTCTGCTCTCCTCCTCCCCGCTCACCTCCTCCCCGATCACCTCCTCCCCGCTCACCTCCTCCCCGCTCACCTCCTCCCCGATCACCTCCTCCCCGATCATCACCTCCGCTCACCTCCTCCCCGCTCACCTCCTCCCCGCTCACCTCCTCCCCGCTCACCTCCTCCCCGCTCACCTCCTCCCCGCTCACCTCTGCTCACCTCCTCCCCGCTCACCTCTGCTCACCTCCTCCCCACTCACCTCTGCTCACCTCCTCCCCGCTCACCTCTGCTCACCTCCTCCCCGCTCCTCCCCGCTCACCATCTTCCCCGCTCACCATCTTCCCCGCTCACCATCTTCCCCGCTCACCATCTTCCCCGCTCACCTCCTCCCCGCTCACCTCCTCCCCGCTCACCTCCTCCCGCTCACCTCTGCTCTCCTCCTCCCCGCTCACCATCTTCCCCGCTCACCATCTTCCCCGCTCACCATCTTCCCCGCTCACCTCCTCCCGCTCACCTCCTCCCCGCTCACCTCCTCCCCGCTCACCTCTGCTCACCTCCCCCCGCTCACCATCTTCCCCGCTCACCATCTCCCCGCTCACCACCTCCCCGCTCACCTCCTCCCCGCTCACCTCTGCTCACCTCCTCCCCGCTCACCTCTGCTCACCTCCTCCCCGCTCACCTCTGCTCACCTCCTCCCCGCTCACCTCTGCTCACCTCCTCCCCGCTCACCTCTGCTCACCTCCTCCCCGCTCACCTCCTCCCTCTCTATACTGGACTATCTGTGTGAATGAGTTTCTCCGTCCCACAGAACAAGCTTTTCCCACAAGCTATTTCTTTTTTGGAAAAGACATTTCAAGTTCGGAAACCCACTGGTTCTATTTTGCTAAGCAGGTAGGTGCAGATATATTTCCGTATACACAGACGTTTCCATTCACAATGCCCTCGCAATGCTCCTAGAAAACATCTCTACATAAACATGAGCCGTGCTTGTAACTTTAGGCTCCTCGAGCGCAGGCGAAGTTTAATAGTTTGTTGCTAGCTCTGCTGTAAGTCGCTAACATTGTAAGCGCTTTGGGGCCGGGACTTCTTTTCCTACTGTTTGTTTGAAGCCTTTATTCCCATTATGTATTAATTATATCATTATTTGTTTGCGTTTGTGAAGCGTTGTGTACATGGATAGCGATATAAAAATATACACGTTTTTAATTGCTGAATATAGTCTTTCCCTCACAATGCAATGTGAACAATTCCTGCATTCATTCTATGTTTACAAATCGCTGGAAGTCCTTTGATTAATAAGGGCGCTTGATATCTCAGACAACAATTCCCAACCCTTTAATTAATCAAAAGCGGTGAGTTTTAAGCCAGTGTTTTCTGTCATTTAAATGGCCTTTTGTTGATATAAACTACTGGCGTCTCCATCACTGAAACGTTTATTTTTCCTTCTGAAGACAATGTGTGACCAATCAGTACCTGAAAAAGAAGGACGACCCCCACAGATACTGTCACAGAGCGTGCGCACAGCACACCCGATGCGGCCCCATTATCGTGCCGGAGGCACACCTGCAGGTACCGGGCTCACTGCTCCTCATACATCACCTTCAGGTACCGGGCTCGCTGCTTCTCATACATCGCCTGCAGGTACCGGGCTCACTGCTCCTCATACATCACCTGCAGGTACCGGGCTCACTGCTTCTCATACATCACCTGCAGGTACCGGGCCCACTGCTTCTCATACATCACCTGCAGGTACCGGGCTCACTGCTTCTCATACATCGCCTGCAGGTACCGGGCTCACTGCTCCTCATACATCACCTGCAGGTACCGGGCCCACTGCTTCTCATACATCACCTGCAGGTACCGGGCTCACTGCTTCTCATACATCACCTGCGGGTACCGGGCTCACTGCTCCTCATACATCACCTGCAGGTACCGGGCTCACTGCTCTTCATACATCACCTGCAGGTACCGGGCTCACTGCTCCTCATACATCGCCTGCAGGTACCGGGCTCACTGCTTCTCATACATCGCCTGCAGGTACCGGGCTCACTGCTTCTCATACATCACCTGCAGGTACCGGGCTCACTGCTCCTCATACATCGCCTGCAGGTACCGGGCTCACTGCTTCTCATACATCGCCTGCAGGTACCGGGCTCACTGCTTCTCATACATCGCCTGCAGGTACCGGGCTCACTGCTTCTCATACATCACCTGCAGGTACCGGGCTCACTGCTCCTCATACATCGCCTGCAGGTACCGGGCTCACTGCTTCTCATACATCGCCTGCAGGTACCGGGCTCACTGCTCCTCATACATCACCTGCAGGTACCGGGCTCACTGCTCCTCATACATCGCCTGTATGTTCCGGGCTCACTGCTCCTCGTACATCACCTGCAGGTACCGGGCTCACTGCTCCTCATACATCACCTGCAGGTTCCGGGCTCACTGCTCCTCATACATCACCTGCAGGTTCCGGGCTCACTGCTCCTCGTACATCGCATTTAGTTCCAGACTGCACACCATCTCTAAAGTCTAATTCTGTGCTTTGTTTACAAAGAGCGCTTCCTAGCTGCACTGTACGTGATGTGCCCCCTTCCACATTCCTTTTAGATCGTAAGCTCCATGAAGCGAGTCTCCTCACCTGCTGTACCAGTAAATGGTAATGTCATTGTAGTTGAATCATATACTGCGCCACGGTATATGTTGTTGCATTGTTAGTAAGGGAAAAGGTGCTGGAACCCCAAACAACAACCCAAGTTACAGCAGCCCCTATTACAGCCCCGTTCCTGATCACTTCCTAATCACCAAATCAGGTTTCTTGTTGCTCTCTAACATAGAAATGCCAGATCACCATTCCTTTGTGTTACCGCACGCGCCTGATTATAACACGCGTTTCTTACTGTCCTGGCACCGTGTCCCCCCGCTGCCCTGTAGCAATGCATGGTGTGCGGGGACAGGGAGTGGCATTGCGGGCCCTCGGGGGCCCCGGACAGCGGAGGTGTTCCCGATGCAGACTTTGTGCTTTATGTCAGTGCAATGACCACAGAGAGATGCAGCCAGGAGAACATCGTGGCGTACGCCGCTTACTGCCAGCTGGAAGCAGAAATGGACAGGTACATGCGTCCTCGACATAAAGGCTGAGACAATGTGCTTTAGAATAAAGTATTCTAATGAAACATGCAAGAAGTGTGACCTGTGTATTAAGCTCCCAAACAGTATACCGTTACCTATACAACATTGCTTATCTGCCTAATGTGAGACTGGCCCCATAGTGTAAGTCACAGGAGCTTCTCGCCTCCCATCTGAGGTTTGTGACACTAAAAAAATTGATTAAAAAAACAGATGGAGAAAGACACAGAATTTCCTACATGTAATTAGTGTGTGTGTGTGTGTGTGTGTGACCTCTCCCAGGTCACGGGGTAATTATATTCTGTGTGTGTGTAACCTCTGCCAGGTCACGGGGTAATTATATTCTGTGTGTGTGTGTGTGTGTGACACCTCTCCAAGGTCACGGGGTAATTATATTCTGTGTGTGTGTGTGTGTGACACCTCTCCAAGGTCACGGGGTAATTATATTCTGTGTGTGTGTGACACCTCTCCCAGGTCACAGGCAGACACTTGCTGAGATAAAACCGTTAAAACCAACGGCCTTGAAACATTGACATGTCCAAAAATGTCTCTTCTAGGCGTCGGTTCAATGGAAAGGGTTAAACTAAACGTTATATGTGGGTAACTTTTCTGCGTTGTGTGATTATAATCGCCCTTCACCTACATCTTTCTTTGTTAGGCCAATAGCGGGTTACGCTAACCTGTGCCCAAACATGATATCCACCCAGCCGCATGAATTTGTCGGCATGTTATCCACGGTGAAACACGAAATTATCCATGCGTTGGTGAGTGATTGATCCCCCTTCTCTGAAAGTGCGCTTTCACCGTAAGTGTACAACTACATAACTCGGTGTTTCTAAACTAGGGGGCAGGGGGGGCCCTGATGTACCGCGACCCCAGGGGAAAAGCTCAGCGGGCATATCCCGTGCTGTGATCCGGCTGTCTTGGGTACCGCCGGGCCCCGGAGCTGAAATAATGCTGGTTCCAAATATGTAAAAAAAATAACACACACAGAGCCGCTGGTGCGGCAGGTTTTGGCGGTGCGGCAGGTTTTGGCGGTGCGGCGGGGTTTGGCGGTGCGGCGGGTTTTGGCGGTGCGGCGGGTTTTGGCGGTGCGGCGGGTTTTGGCGGTGCGGCAGGTTTTGGCGGGTTTTAGCGGTACGGCGGGTTTTAGCGGTGTGGTGGGTTTTAGCGGTGCGGCTGGTTTTGGCGGTGCGGCAGGTTTTGGCGGGTTTTAGCGGTACGGCGGGTTTTGGCGGTGCGGCGTGTTTTGGCGGTGCGGCAGGGTTTTGGCGGGTTTTAGCGGTACGGCGGGTTTTAGCGGTGTGGTGGGTTTTAGTGGTGCGGCTGGTTTTGGCGGTGCGGCAGGTTTTGGCGGGTTTTAGCGGTACGGCGGGTTTTGGCGGTGCGGCGGGTTTTGGCGGTGCGGCAGGGTTTTGGCGGTGCGGCAGGTTTTGGCGGTGCGGCGGGGTTTGGCGGTGCGGCAGGTTTTGGCGGTGCGGCGGGGTTTTAGCGGTGCGGCGGGGTTTGGCGGTGCGGCGGGGTTTGGCGGTGCGGCGGGGTTTGGCGGTGCGGCGGGGTTTGGCGGTGCGGCGGGTTTTGGCGGTGCGGCGGGTTTTGGCGGTGCGGCGGGTTTTGGCGGTGCGGCGGGTTTTGGCGGTGCGGCGGGGTTTGGCGGTGCGGCGGGTTTTGGCGGTGCGGCGGGTTTTGGCGGTGCGGCGGGTTTTGGCGGTGCGGTTATATTAAAATCGAGAGAATCCTGATAAACAGCCCATATTCTTTTTGAAGATGAAGAATACCACAGCGCTCCTTTCACATGTTCTGAGGGTAACTCCCTGTCCTGACTATTTAGTACAATCACCGTATTACACAAGCAAAACAATAAAAATAAATGAAAGTAGTGATACTGGCCCTTCGTGAATTTTGCAGCTCAGCCTGGAGAGGATCATCCCTTGATCCTCAAATGTTGGTAGAATGGAGGAGGAGGTGGTGAGCGCACATATGGAATAGATATATAAAGATATGACACAATGTCAGTCGGACAATGTGCAATACATAAAACGCTGTTCCAGACGGTAACAGCCCTGCAGTGAGCAGAACCTCCCTCAGGGATCAGGGGATGGGTATATAAGTTTATAAACATATACTCACACGGCCATGTGTGGCCCCTTCCTGGGAAATGGTATCTTTTCAGGGATCTTCAGTTCCCAAAGTGTTAGCCCCCGATCACAGATCTGGTTCCTTGTCCCATGTGCCGTCCCAGCGAGGGTAATATAGACGGCAAGTTAAAATAATATACGCTTTATTACATAGAAAAGTAACATGGACTCACATAATGGATAAAACACTCCCGCTCCTAGCAGCGGTCTGGGCCTGGTCTGACGTGGCGTTCTCCTGCGTCCAGTAGCCGGGCCGCGACAGGCCGACACCGCCTGCCACAGCCGGTCAGGAATAACGCGTTTCGGAAATGATTCCTCCTTCAGATTCCTGTCACGTTCTTTTTGAAACCGCTGGAAGAAACCCGTTCATTTTCTGTAGTGTCCGTTTTTCTGTTTGCGTTAATTCGGGGTGATCAGTATCGGCAGCTTCTCCTAATGAGATATAATTACTTCGCATTCGGGGGAAATCCTCCCAGATCCCTTTCTAAGGGATCGCTCCTCGTTATTTTCAGAATAATGTACTTCTTGCTATTTCCTTAACCCCGCTCCTTGTTGCAGGGATTATGGGGTTTTAATCCTGCTCCTTGTTGAAGAGATTATGGGTTTTTTATCCTGCTCCTTGTGGAAGAGATTATGGTCTTTTTATCCCGCTCCTTGTTGAAGAGATTATGGGTTTTTTATCCTGCTCCTTGTTGCAGGGATTATGGGGTTTGTACCCCGCTCCTTGTTGCAGGGATTATGGGTTTTTTATCCTGCTCCTTGTTGCAGGGATTATGGGGTTTGTACCCCGCTCCTTGTTGCAGGGATTATGGGGCTTTTTATTCCGCTCCCTGTTGAAGAGATTATGGGGTTTTTATCCCGCTCTTTGTTGCAGGGATTATGGGGTTTGTACCCCGCTCCTTGTTGCAGGGATTATGGGGTTTGTACCCCGCTCCTTGTTGCAGGGATTATGGGGTTTGTACCCCGCTCCTTGTTGCAGGGATTATGGGGTTTGTACCCCGCTCCTTGTTGCAGGGATTATGGGGTTTGTACCCCGCTCCTTGTTGCAGGGATTATGGGGTTTGTACCCCGCTCCTTGTTGCATGGATTATGGGGTTTGTACCCCGCTCCTTGTTGCAGGGATTATGGGGCTCTGTGTTGCTTGACATGTATTTATGACAGACCTGTTTGTTTCCCAGGGGTTTTCAGCCGGTCTCTTTGCGTTCTATTATGATGACGATGGGAAACCCATGACCCAGAGATACGCCAACGGCCTCCCCGAGTTCAACGAGAGGTAAGACGCATCAATGTCCGTTTTCCATACATTGCTGCGGCGTCCCGAGGAGTAACCGGTGATTAGTATGGCCGGCGGCAGCACGGGGGGTCTCACAAAGTCGGGAAACGGGGAGTTATTTAGGACTCTGACTTCTCTTGCAGAAGTGCCGTGGGAAAATTGAGTTCTCTTGTCACTTTTAGGGTAAACAATTTGGTTGAGAACTGTTCTTGCAAACAGCTGTATGCACGAGCGCACTTAATACGGATCAAACATTGTGTCTGACTAACACACAGTCACTGCTGAGAGGCCCCAGCAATCCCATGTACACCCCAAAAACGGGGCGGGCACGCACACTTTCATATGTGCGTATATTTCTTTCATTTGGCGTCTCATTTCTTATTCTATATGATGTCATTATTGGTTATACATTTGCTATATATTTTAGCCGACTAAACACAAAAATACTTATGGTGCCCGGCGTCTCATCTTCCCCCTTCACGGCTAACAGCGGTTTATCTCTTGCCTAACTCGACAACGAGACAATTAACAGATAAGAACGCGAGGGGCCCACCTCAGGAACATAAGCTCAGTGTCCGCTATTATACGGGGACCGAAAGTTCAGAGAAGAAAAAAACCTTATGTCATATATGTTACCCTGCTTCCCATAATGCACTGTAATACAAAGCATTGCTTTCCTTATAGCTATACAATTATATTATACTGCCACAAGAGGTATCAATATCCCTCCAGACCAGGAGTGGCCAACTCCAGTCCAAGGGCCACTAACAGGTCAGGTTTTAAGGATATCCCTGCTTCAGCACAGGTGGTGCAGTCATGAACTGAGCAACTGATTGGGCCACCTGTGCTGAAGCAGAGATCCTAAAAACCTGACCTGTTAGTGGCCCTTGGACTGGAATTGACCACTCCTGTTCAAGACCAAAGCAGTAAGTGTCTCTGGCCCGGGGCAGACTGCTCTTCCTGTTTGTATTGCTCCAGTTTGTGAATACGGAGGTGGCGGGAGGCTGACTCCTAGCGCCCGCCTGCGGCATTGCCGCGATAACGCACGCTTTCTGTTGCAGCCTCGGTTTATACCAGTGGAGTGACAGAGTTGTCCGCAGTGTATCGAGGTTATGGGACGTGCGTGGCCCTAAGATGCTTCAGCACAACGTGTTCCTCCTGGTCACACCCAGAGTCACTGTAAGTGCTGCCTTTCTTTTAACCCATCATAATGCTGAACCCCTGAATTACTGGTGCCCCCGCTGTATGCCGGACGCTCTGCCCCGCGCTCTGCCCCATGCTCTGCCCCGGCTTGTTTCTGCAGATTGCTGGTTACAGCACCTCCCGGCTGTATCACACGTGTGTGTATGTGTTGGATATCACGTGTTGTGTTTGTGTGGTCAGGAGGAGGTGCGGAAGCATTTTAACTGCCCGATTCTGGATGGGATGGAGCTTGAAAACCAGGGTGGACTGGGCACGGAGCTGAACCACTGGGAGAAAAGGTTACTGGAGGTCAGTCCGCATCGCGCCGTAAAATAAACCGATGCAACCAGCTGGGATTAATCTCGCCCCTCCCCCACTGCATGGGGTTCATCTCGCCCCTCCCCCACTGCATGGGGTTCATCTCGCCCCTCCCCCACTGCATGGGGTTCATCTCGCCCCTCCCCCACTGCATGGGGTTCATCTCGCCCCTCCCCCACTGCATGGGATTCATCTCGCCCCTCCCCCACTGCATGGGGTTCATCTCGCCCCTCCCCCACTGCATGGGGTTCATCTCGCCCCTCCCCCACTGCATGGGGTTCATCTCGCCCCTCCCCCACTGCATGGGGTTCATCTCGCCCCTCCCCCACTGCATGGGATTCATCTCGCCCCTCCCCCACTGCATGGGGTTCATCTCGCCCCTCCCCCACTGCATGGGATTCATCTCGCCCCTCCCCCACTGCATGGGGTTCATTTCGCCCCTCCCCCACTGAATGGGATTCATCTCGCCCCTCCCCCACTGCATGGGATTCATCTCGCCCCTCCCCCACTGCATGGGATTCATCTCGCCCCTCCCCCACTGCATGGGGTTCATTTCGCCCCTCCCCCACTGCATGGGGTTCATTTCGCCCCTCCCCCACTGAATGGGATTCATCTCGCCCCTCCCCCACTGCATGGGGTTCATCTCGCCCCTCCCCCACTGCATGGGGTTCATTTCGCCCCTCCCCCACTGAATGGGATTCATCTCGCCCCTCCCCCACTGCATGGGGTTCATTTCGCCCCTCCCCCACTGAATGGGATTCATCTCGCCCCTCCCCCACTGCATGGGGTTCATCTCGCCCCTCCCCCACTGAATGGGATTCATCTCGCCCCTCCCCCACTGCATGGGATTCATCTCGCCCCTCCCCCACTGCATGGGATTCATCTCGCCCCTCCCCCACTGCATGGGGTTCATTTCGCCCCTCCCCCACTGAATGGGATTCATCTCGCCCCTCCCCCACTGCATGGGGTTCATCTCGCCCCTCCCCCACTGAATGGGATTCATTTCGCCCCTCCCCCACTGAATGGGATTCATCTCGCCCCTCCCCCACTGCATGGGATTCATCTCGCCCCTCCCCCACTGCATGGGGTTCATCTCGCCCCTCCCCCACTGAATGGGATTCATCTCGCCCCTCCCCCACTGCATGGGATTCATCTCGCCCCTCCCCCACTGCATGGGATTCATCTCGCCCCTCCCCCACTGCATGGGGTTCATATCTTCTCTCCCCCCTCCCCCATATGCAGCCAGCTGGGATTCATCTCGCCCCTCCCCCACTGCATGGGATTCATCTTCTCCCCCCGTCTCAGCGGTGCACCTCCATGTTACCGTGGAATCTTCACCAGAACCATTTCCACGTGCCCAGCTGATTCCTGACCCAGTCCTTGTAATACCGCCTGTTTGGCGTGTGAAGTCTGCGCACGTGTTCCCCGCGTCCCATTGTTTCTCTCGCCCCCACAGAATGAAGCCATGACTGGATCCCACACACAGAACCGGGTGTTCTCGCGGATTACCTTGGCACTGATGGAGGATACTGGGTGAGACGGAGAACCGCTATGCCATGCTATTACAGGGGAGCGCTATTGCAGGAAAGTGGCCATATTGGCTGCAGTAGGATGGTTTGTAGCTTGCCGTTTATTGCAGGGATTTGGGTGTTTATGTATTCGCTTTGAATTTCGCCCTGATGAAGACCCGTTGTGTGGCCAAAACACCGCACCTATAGAATAAAGTTGCTTATACTGGATCTGGAAGCCAAGCCTGATCCTCCTCCTTCAGAGCTTCTGGTTATACAGATGTTCCCTGCATCAGGAAGCGATGCCACTTAACTAGCTTTCGCCCATGTGAATGGCGTGCCACCATGTTTTTGTCTGAAAGAGAAATGTGGTGATTGAGCCCCGTTCTCACTGCCTGAAGGATCGATGTCATTTGTCCATTGTTTGGAAGTCCCAGCATCACTGCATTGTGTTATTGTGTTGTTGTGTGCAGCGGACATTCTGCCAGTGAGAGAGATTGTGTTGTTGTGTGCAGCGGACATTCTGCCAGTGAGAGAGATTGTGTTGTTGTGTGCAGCGGACATTCTGCCAGTGAGAGAGATTGTGTGGTTGTGTGCAGCGGACATTCTGCCAGTGAGAGAGATTGTGTGGTTGTGTGCAGCGCACATTCAGCCAGTGAGAGAGATTGTGTTGTTGTGTGCAGCGCACATTCTGCCAGTGAGAGAGATTGTGTTGTTGTGTGCAGCGCACATTCTGCCAGTGAGAGAGATTGTGTTGTTGTGTGCAGCGGACATTCTGCCAGTGAGAGAGATTGTGTTGTTGTGTGCAGCGCACATTCTGCCAGTGAGAGAGATTTTGTTGTTGTGTGCAGCGCACATTCTGCCAGTGAGAGAGATTGTGTGGTTGTGTGCAGCGGACATTCTGCCAGTGAGAGAGATTGTGTTGTTGTGTGCAGCGGACATTCTGCCAGTGAGAGAGATGGTGTTGTTGTGTGCAGCGGACATTCTGCCAGTGAGAGAGATTGTGTTGTTGTGTGCAGCGGACATTCTGCACAGTGAGAGAGATTGTGTTGTTGTGTGCAGCGGACATTCAGCCAGTGAGAGAGATTGTGTTGTTGTGTGCAGCGGACATTCTGCCAGTGAGAGAGATTGTGTGGTTGTGTGCAGCGGACATTCTGCCAGTGAGAGAGATTGTGTTGTTGTGTGCAGCGGACATTCTGCCAGTGAGAGAGATTGTGTGGTTGTGTGCAGCGGACATTCTGCCAGTGAGAGAAATTGTGTTGTTGTGTGCAGCGGACATTCTGCCAGTGAGAGAGATTGTGTTGTTGTGTGCAGCGGACATTCTGCCAGTGAGAGAAATTGTGTTGTTGTGTGCAGCGGACATTCTGCCAGTGAGAGAGATTGTGTTGTTGTGTGCAGCGGACATTCTGCCAGTGAGAGAGATTGTTTGGTTGTGTGCAGCGGACATTCTGCCAGTGAGAGAGATTGTGTTGTTGTGTGCAGCGGACATTCTGCCAGTGAGAGAGGTTGTGTTGTTGTGTGCAGCGGACATTCAGCCAGTGAGAGAGATTGTGTTGTTGTGTGCAGCGGACATTCTGCCAGTGAGATGGTTTTGTGTTGTTGTGTGCAGCGGACATTCTGCCAGGGAGAGAGATTGTGTGGTTGTGTGCAGCGGACATTCTGCCAGTGAGAGAGATTGTGTTGTTGTGTGCAGCGGACATTCTGCCAGTGAGAGAGATTGTGTGGTTGTGTGCAGCGGACATTCTGCCAGTGAGAGAGATTGTGTTGTTGTGTGCAGCGGACATTCTGCCAGTGAGAGAGATTGTGTTGTTGTGTGCAGCGGACATTCAGCCAGTGAGAGAGATTGTGTTGTTGTGTGCAGCGGACATTCTGCCAGTGAGATGGTTTTGTGTTGTTGTGTGCAGCGGACATTCTGCCAGTGAGAGAGATTGTGTGGTTGTGTGCAGCGGACATTCTGCCAGTGAGAGAGATTGTGTTGTTGTGTGCAGCGGACATTCTGCCAGTGAGAGAGATTGTGTGGTTGTGTGCAGCGGACATTCTGCCAGTGAGAGAAATTGTGTTGTTGTGTGCAGCGGACATTCTTCCAGTGAGAGAGATTGTGTTGTTGTGTGCAGCGGACATTCTGCCAGTGAGAGAGGTTGTGTTGTTGTGTGCAGCGGACATTCTGCCAGTGAGAGAGATTGTGTTGTTGTGTGCAGCGGACATTCTGCCAGTGAGAGAGATTGTGTTGTTGTGTGCAGCGGACATTCTGCCAGTGAGAGAGATTGTGTTGTTGTGTGCAGCGGACATTCTGCCAGTGAGAGAGATTGTGTTATTGTGTTAGTGTGCATCGGACATTCTGCCAGTGAGAGAGATTGTGTTATTGTGTTAGTGTGCAGCGGACATTCTGCCAGTGAGAGAGAGTGTGTTGTTGTGTGCAGCGGACATTCTGCCAGTGAGAGAGAGTGTGTTGTTGTGTGCAGCGGACATTCTGCCAGTGAGAGAGAGTGTGTTGTTGTGTGCAGCGGACATTCTGCCAGTGAGAGAGATTGTGTTGTTGTGTGCAGCGGACATTCTGCCAGTGAGAGAGAGTGTGTTGTTGTGTGCAGCGGACATTCTGCCAGTGAGAGAGATTGTGTTGTTGTGTGCAGCGGACATTCTGCCAGTGAGAGAGATTGTGTGTTCTTCATTCTTCTCAGGCTATGTTCCTTAATTAGCAGCAGCTTTGTTCGAGTTACAGACCTCACATCACAGTACTTCTATTCACAATGTTCATTTTCTAAGCTGCTTTACCAAACACTGTTTCCATAGTTATGTAATCACTGCCACGAGGCAACCCACAGTGCCTGACTGCTACACACATAGTGTAACAGGCTGCAACATCTGCCCAAACTGGCTACAGACCCCCGCCCCCCCCCCCCCCACCCTCCCCCCAGCCTGGTGCATTAAACTTCTCACGTCACTAGTCGGATGTTACATTAACTAACCCTGAATAACGATGACCTGCTCAGGACTCCAGATACATTGTTTAATATTCGGGTGGGATTCATTAATGATATAACCGTAATCTGGCACTGGGTGACATTTCAGACGGTTGTTTTCAGCTGGTACAGAGCCAATTACAGCATGGCACAGAGACTGGACTGGGGCCGCGGGAAAGGCTGCGACTTTGTGATGAAGAGCTGCAAATTGTGGCTTGACCAGCAGAGGAGGAAGTAAGGATGTGTGACTCTCCAACACAGACACAAACTGTGCTTTTATTGTCCATCTGGCTGTGCAAACTAACGTGTGTTTGTGTGTGTGCAGAATGCAGAGCGGGAGCCCCTTCTGTGACACGCTCAGGAGCAACCCGCTGAAACTAACCTGCAGACAGGACCAGAAGGCAGTGGCCATATGCAACCTGCAGAGATTCCCCCAGCACTTACCCCGGGAATATCAGGTACAGCGCATTATTCATGCAACCTGCAGGTTCCCCCAGCACTTACCCCGGGAATATCAGGTACAGCGCATTATACATGCAACCTGCAGGTTCCCCCAGCACTTACCCCGGGAATATCAGGTACAGCGCATTATTCATGCAACCTGCAGGTTCCCCCAGCACTTACCCCGGGAATATCAGGTACAGCGCATTATTCATGCAACCTGCAGGTTCCCCAGCACTTACCCCGGGAATATCAGGTACAGCGCATTATTCATGCAACCTGCAGGTTCCCCAGCACTTACCCCGGGAATATCAGGTACAGCGCATTATTCATGCAACCTGCAGGTTCCCCAGCACTTACCCCGGGAATATCAGGTACAGCGCATTATTCATGCAACCTGCAGGTTCCCCCAGCACTTACCCCGGGAATATCAGGTACAGCGCATTATTCATGCAACCTGCAGGTTCCCCAGCACTTACCCCGGGAATATCAGGTACAGCGCATTATTCATGCAACCTGCAGGTTCCCCAGCACTTACCCCGGGAATATCAGGTACAGCGCATTATTCATGCAACCTGCAGGTTCCCCAGCACTTACCCCGGGAATATCAGGTACAGCGCATTATTCATGCAACCTGCAGGTTCCCCAGCACTTACCCCGGGAATATCAGGTACAGCGCATTATTCATGCAACCTGCAGGTTCCCCAGCACTTACCCCGGGAATATCAGGTACAGCGCATTATTCATGCAACCTGCAGGTTCCCCAGCACTTACCCCGGGAATATCAGGTACAGCGCATTATTCATGCAACCTGCAGGTTCCCCCAGCACTTACCCCGGGAATATCAGGTACAGCGCATTATACATGCAACCTGCAGGTTCCCCCAGCACTTACCCCGGGAATATCAGGTACAGCGCATTATTCATGCAACCTGCAGGTTCCCCCAGCACTTACCCCGGGAATATCAGGTACAGCGCATTATTCATGCAACCTGCAGGTTCCCCCAGCACTTACCCCGGGAATATCAGGTACAGCGCATTATACATGCAACCTGCAGCCCATTCCCCCAGCACTTACCCGGGGAATATCAGGTACAGCGCATTATACATGCAACCTGCAGGTCCCCCAGCACTTACCCGGGGAATATCAGGTACAGCGCATTATACATGCAACCTGCAGGTTCCCCAGCACTTACCCCGGGAATATCAGGTACAGCGCATTATTCATGCAACCTGCAGGTTCCCCAGCACTTACCCCGGGAATATCAGGTACAGCGCATTATTCATGCAACCTGCAGGTTCCCCAGCACTTACCCCGGGAATATCAGGTACAGCGCATTATTCATGCAACCTGCAGAGGTCCCCAGCACTTACCCCGGGAATATCAGGTACAGCGCATTATTCATGCAACCTGCAGGTTCCCCAGCACTTACCCCGGGAATATCAGGTACAGCGCATTATACATGCAACCTGCAGCCCATTCCCCCAGCACTTACCCGGGGAATATCAGGTACAGCGCATTATACATGCAACCTGCAGGTCCCCCAGCACTTACCCGGGGAATATCAGGTACAGCGCATTATACATGCAACCTGCAGGTTCCCCCAGCACTTACCCCGGGAATATCAGGTACAGCGCATTATTCATGCAACCTGCAGAGGTCCCCAGCACTTACCCCGGGAATATCAGGTACAGCGCATTATTCATGCAACCTGCAGGTCCCCCAGCACTTACCCCGGGAATATCAGGTACAGCGCATTATTCATGCAACCTGCAGAGATTCCCCCAGCACTTACCCCGGGAATATCAGGTACAGCGCATTATTCATGCAACCTGCAGAGGTTCCCCCAGCACTTACCCCGGGAATATCAGGTACAGCGCATTATTCATCCAACCTACAGAGGTTCCCCCAGCACTTACCCCGGGAATATCAGGTACCGCGCATTATACATGCAACCTGCAGGTTCCCCCAGCACTTACCCCGGGAATATCAGGTACAGCGCATTATTCATGCAACCTGCAGCCATTCCCCCAGCACTTACCCCGGGAATATCAGGTACAGCGCATTATACATGCAACCTGCAGTACGTGTAATACCTGTGCGCTGACCCCGTGTCACGCATTGCAGTACGTGTAATACCTGTGCGCTGACCCCACGTCCTTGTATTGACCCCGTGTCACGCATTGCAGTACGTGTAATACCTGTGCGCTGACCCCGTGTCACGCATTGCAGTACGTGTAATACCTGTGCGCTGACCCCGTGTCACGCATTGCAGTACGTGTAATACCTGTGTGCTGACCCCGTGTCACGCATTGCAGTACGTGTAATACCTGTGCGCTGACCCCGTGTCACGCATTGCAGTACGTGTAATACCTGTGCGCTGACCCCGTGTCACGCATTGCAGTATGTGTAATACCTGTGCGCTGACCCCGTGTCACGCATTGCAGTACGTGTAATACCTGTGCGCTGACCTCGTGTCACGCATTGCAGTACGTGTAATACCTGTGCGCTGACCCCGTGTCACGCATTGCAGTACGTGTAATACCTGTGCGCTGACCTCGTGTCACGCATTGCAGTACGTGTAATACCTGTGCGCTGACCCCGTGTCACGCATTGCAGTACGTGTAATACCTGTGCGCTGACCCTGTGTCACGCATTGCAGTACGTGTAATACCTGTGAGCTGACCCCGTGTCACGCATTGCAGTACGTGTAATACCTGTGCGCTGACCCTGTGTCACGCATTGCAGTACGTGTAATACCTGTGCGCTGACCCCGTGTCACGCATTGCAGTACGTGTAATACCTGTGCGCTGACCCCGTGTCACGCATTGCAGTATGTGTAATACCTGTGCGCTGACTCCGTGTCACGCATTGCAGTACGTGTAATACCTGTGCGCTGACCCCGTGTCACGCATTGCAGTACGTGTAATACCTGTGCGCTGACCCCGTGTCACGCATTGCAGTACGTGTAATACCTGTGCGCTGACCCCGTGTCACGCATTGCAGTACGTGTAATACCTGTGTGCTGACCCCACGTCCTTGTATTGACCCCGTGTCACGCATTGCAGTATGTGTAATACCTGTGCGCTGACCCCGTGTCACGCATTGCAGTACGTGTAATACCTGTGCGCTGACCCCGTGTCACGCATTGCAGTACGTGTAATACCTGTGCGCTGACCCCGTGTCACGCATTGCAGTACGTGTAATACCTGTGCGCTGACCCCGTGTCACGCATTGTAGTACGTGTAATACCTGTGCGCTGACCCCGTGTCACGCATTGCAGTACGTGTAATACTTGTGCGCTGACCCTGTGTCACGCATTGCAGTATGTGTAATACCTGTGCGCTGACCCCGTGTCACGCATTGCAGTACGTGTAATACCTGTGCGCTGACCCCGTGTCACGCATTGCAGTACGTGTAATACCTGTGCGCTGACCCCGTGTCACGCATTGCAGTACGTGTAATACCTGTGCGCTGACCCCGTGTCACGCATTGCAGTACGTGTAATACCTGTGTGCTGACCCCGTGTCACGCATTGCAGTATGTGTAATACCTGTGTGCTGACCCTGTGTCACGCATTGCAGTACGTGTAATACCTGTGCGCTGACCCTGTGTCACGCATTGCAGTACGTGTAATACCTGTGTGCTGACCCCGTGTCACGCATTGCAGTATGTGTAATACCTGTGTGCTGACCCCGTGTCACGCATTGCAGTACGTGTAATACCTGTGCGCTGACCCCACGTCCTTGTATTGACCCCGTGTCACGCATTGCAGTACGTGTAATACCTGTGCGCTGACCCTGTGTCACGCATTGCAGTACGTGTAATACCTGTGCGCTGACCCCGTGTCACGCATTGCAGTATGTGTAATACCTGTGTGCTGACCCCGTGTCACGCATTGCAGTACGTGTAATACCTGTGCGCTGACCCCACGTCCTTGTATTGACCCCGTGTCACGCATTGCAGTATGTGTAATACCTGTGCGCTGACCCCGTGTCACGCATTGCAGTACGTGTAATACCTGTGTGCTGACCCCGTGTCACGCATTGCAGTACGTGTAATACCTGTGCGCTGACCCCGTGTCACGCATTGCAGTACGTGTAATACCTGTGCGCTGACCCCGTGTCACGCATTGCAGTACGTGTAATACCTGTGCGCTGACCCCGTGTCACGCATTGCAGTACGTGTAATACTTGTGCGCTGACCCTGTGTCACGCATTGCAGTATGTGTAATACCTGTGCGCTGACCCCGTGTCACGCATTGCAGTACGTGTAATACCTGTGTGCTGACCCCGTGTCACGCATTGCAGTACGTGTAATACCTGTGCGCTGACCCTGTGTCACGCATTGCAGTACGTGTAATACCTGTGCGCTGACCCCGTGTCACGCATTGCAGTACGTGTAATACCTGTGCGCTGACCCCGTGTCACGCATTGCAGTACGTGTAATACCTGTGCGCTGACCCCGTGTCACGCATTGCAGTACGTGTAATACTTGTGCGCTGACCCTGTGTCACGCATTGCAGTATGTGTAATACCTGTGCGCTGACCCCGTGTCACGCATTGCAGTACGTGTAATACCTGTGTGCTGACCCCGTGTCACGCATTGCAGTACGTGTAATACCTGTGCGCTGACCCTGTGTCACGCATTGCAGTACGTGTAATACCTGTGCGCTGACCCCGTGTCACGCATTGCAGTATGTGTAATACCTGTGTGCTGACCCCGTGTCACGCATTGCAGTACGTGTAATACCTGTGCGCTGACCCCACGTCCTTGTATTGACCCCGTGTCACACGCTGCAGTACTTTGATCACATTCCGGGGGTGCCCGCAGAAGATTTACCCTACTACGGAGGGGCTGTGGAAATCGCAGACTTCTGCCCTTTCACCCAGGAGTTCAGCTGGCACCTGAGCGGAGAATTCCAGCGCAGCTCGGACTGCAGGGTCCCCGAGAACCAGCCAGGTACGTCCGAGGCTTCTGGGCAGCCCCCCGAAAACTAACTGCAAACACAGCAAAGAATTGTTAATGCTCAAAAGATTGGTTTTCTTTTTTTGTAAACATCATTATTACTTGCAGATCTAACACCATAAAGTGTGTGTGTGTGTGTGTGTGTGTGTGTGTGTGTGTGTGTGTGTGTGTGTGTGTATACACACACACGCGGGTATCGCACAAATGAGGAAGGTTAAACCCTATGTACCGAGCGAAAATAAGGGTTAGACAGTCCGGTCCCCCTCCCACATATTGTTATAAGAGCCTTTAAATGTGTAGCAAAATCATAGGGCAGGAGAGGCCAACACCAGTCCTCAAGGGCCAACAACAGGTCAGGTTTTCAGGATATCCCTGCTGCAGTCCAAGTGGTGACTGTGCCACCTGTGCTGAAGCAGGGATGTCTTGAAAACCTGACCTGTTGGTGGCCCTGAGGACTGGTGTTGCTTACCCCTGTCATAGGGTGTTGTAAAAATCGATGTTCCTCACTGCCACTGAACACCGTGGTATGGGGGAGGCGTACGTGGCCGCAGCTTTGGCGTTATGATGGCAGGAGCAGTCGCATGTGGTTCGCACAAAGGAGGTGATCTGCAAACCCAGCTGTAACGTTGCTGACTGCAAGACAGGATATGGACCCGCAGGGCAGAGGTAGGGAGGGCCAGAGAGAGGCTGACTTCCTGTCAGGAAGTGAGGAGCAGGAATTGTCAGGAAGCAAGAGAGCAAAGGTTGCTTCAGTGAGGGTGAGATGTCTCTTCCTGTCGGCAGCCATCTGGGGTATCCGGACAGATCCCTTATACCAGCATAGTGAATGTGGTATTCTGACTGTTACATTGTTGCGAAGTCCCACCAGAAACGGAAAACACAATCTCATTGTGTAATGCCTCAATCGGACGCTTCAGGGTCATAACCGCAATTGCACGTTTCTGAAACATTAGTTAACCAGTAAAGGTGTCCCTACCTTAGCATTGTACTGCTTCCTGTACAGGCGAGCACGGTAACATCCTCCCGCTTCCTGTACAGGCGAGCACGGTAACATCCTCCCGCTTCCTGTACAGGCGAGCACGGTAACCTCCTCATGCTTCCTGTACAGGCGAGCACGGTAACATCCTCCCGCTTCCTGTACAGGCGAGCACGGTAACATCCTCCCGCTTCCTGTACAGGCGAGCACGGTAACCTCCTCATGCTTCCTGTACAGGCGAGCACGGTAACATCCTCCCGCTTCCTGTACAGGCGAGCACGGTAACATCCTCACGCTTCCTGTACAGGCGAGCACGGTAACATCCTCACGCTTCCTGTACAGACGAGCACGGTAACATCCTCACGCTTCCTGTACAGACGAGCACGGTAACATCCTCCCGCTTCCTGTACAGGCGAGCACGGTAACATCCTCCCGCTTCCTGTACAGACGAGCACGGTAACATCCTCCCGCTTCCTGTACAGGCGAGCACGGTAACCTCCTCATGCTTCCTGTACAGGCGAGCACGGTAACATCCTCACGCTTCCTGTACAGGCGAGCACGGTAACATCCTCACGCTTCCTGTACAGGCGAGCACGGTAACCTCCTCACGCTTCCTGTACAGGAGAACACGGTAACATCCTCACGCTTCCTGTACAGGCGAGCACGGTAACATCCTCCCGCTTCCTGTACAGACGAGCACGGTAACATCCTCACGCTTCCTGTACAGACGAGCACGGTAACATCCTCCCGCTTCCTGTACAGGCGAGCACGGTAACATCCTCACGCTTCCCGTACAGGCGAGCACGGTAACATCCTCACGCTTCCCGTACAGGCGAGCACGGTAACATCCTCACGCTTCCTGTACAGGCGAGCACGGTAACCTCCTCATGCTTCCTGTACAGGCGAGCACGGTAACATCCTCACGCTTCCTGTACAGGCGAGCACGGTAACATCCTCACGCTTCCTGTACAGGCGAGCACGGTAACCTCCTCACGCTTCCTGTACAGGAGAACACGGTAACATCCTCCCGCTTCCTGTACAGGCGAACACGGTAACCTCCTCACGCTTCCTGTACAGGCGAGCACGGTAACCTCCTCATGCTTCCTGTACAGACGAGCACGGTAACATCCTCCCGCTTCCTGTACAGGCGAGCACGGTAACATCCTCACGCTTCCTGTACAGGCGAGCACGGTAACCTCCTCACGCTTCCTGTACAGGCGAGCACGGTAACCTCCTCACGCTTCCTGTACAGGAGAACACGGTAACATCCTCCCGCTTCCTGTACAGGCGAACACGGTAACCTCCTCACGCTTCCTGTACAGGCGAGCACGGTAACCTCCTCATGCTTCCTGTACAGACGAGCACGGTAACATCCTCCCGCTTCCTGTACAGGCGAGCACGGTAACATCCTCACGCTTCCTGTACAGGCGAGCACGGTAACCTCCTCACGCTTCCTGTACAGGCGAGCACGGTAACATCCTCACGCTTCCCGTACAGGCGAGCACGGTAACATCCTCACGCTTCCTGTACAGGCGAGCACGGTCACCTCCTCACGCTTCCCGTACAGGCGAGCACGGTCACCTCCTCACGCTTCCCGTACAGGCGAGCACGGTAACATCCTCACGCTTCCTGTACAGACGAGCACGGTAACATCCTCACGCTTCCTGTACAGGCGAGCACGGTAACATCCTCACGCTTCCCGTACAGGCGAGCACGGTAACATCCTCACGCTTCCTGTACAGGCGAGCACGGTAACCTCCTCACGCTTCCCGTACAGGCGAGCACGGTAACATCCTCACGCTTCCTGTGCAGGCGAGCACGGTAACATCCTCACGCTTCCCGTACAGGCGAGCACGGTAACATCCTCACGCTTCCTGTGCAGGCGAGCACGGTAACATCCTCACGCTTCCTGTACAGGCGAGCACGGTAACATCCTCACGCTTCCTGTACAGGCGAGCACGGTAACATCCTCACGCTTCCTGTACAGGCGAGCACGGTAACATCCTCACGCTTCCTGTACAGGCGAGCACGGTAACATCCTCACGCTTCCTGTACAGGCGAGCACGGTAACCTCCTCATGCTTCCTGTACAGGCGAGCACGGTAACATCCTCACGCTTCCTGTACAGGCGAGCACGGTAACATCCTCACGCTTCCTGTACAGGCGAGCACGGTAACCTCCTCATGCTTCCTGTACAGGCGAGCACGGTAACATCCTCACGCTTCCTGTACAGACGAGCACGGTCACCTCCTCACGCTTCCTGTACAGGCGAGCACGGTAACATCCTCACGCTTCCCGTACAGGCGAGCACGGTAACATCCTCACGCTTCCTGTACAGGCGAGCACGGTAACATCCTCACGCTTCCTGTACAGGCGAACACGGTAACATCCTCACGCTTCCTGCAATTAGAGGACATCACAAACTCGTACAGGGTCTAATTTCCGTATTTCCGGTTTAAACGCTACGTGAAGATTCAGAGAGTGCAGCAGGCGTGGAAAGCCGTGTGTGATGTGGGTACTGTGGCTTGTTTAAGCAGTGTGTGACGTGGATTCTGTGGCTTGTTTAAGCAGTGTGTGTGACGTGTGGATACGGTGGCTTTTTACACAGTGTGTGTGACGTGTGGATACGGTGGCTTGTTTAAGCAGTGTGTGTGACGTGGATTCTGTGGCTTGTTTAAGCAGTGTGTGTCGTGGATACTGTGGCTTGTTTAAGCAGTGTGTGACGTGGATACTGTGGCTTGTTTAAGCAGTGTGTGTGACGTGGATTCTGTGGCTTGTTTAAGCAGTGTGTGACGTGGATACTGTGGCTTGTTTAAGCAGTGTGTGACGTGGATACTGTGGACTGTTTTGGCTTTGTACATGTATTGCGGCTTCATTCTTCTTTCTTTTTCTTTAAGTCTCTTCTAGAAACTACGGCGCTGAGAGATACGGGCCGGAGTCGGCGTGCCTGGAGCAGAGGTCCGCGTTTGTCATGGAGCAGTGTTCAAAAAGGCTGAGCTACCCAGACTGGGGCAGTGGCTGCTACCGGGTATTTATCTGTTCAGTGTAGTGTGCCACGCAACACCTTGTACACCTGTCTCTGTCTGTCTAGGTCTCTCTCTTTGTCTGTCTCTCTCTCTCTCTCTCTGTCTGTCTAGGTCTCTCTCTGTCTGTCTAGATCTCTCTCTGTCTGTCTAGGTCTCTCTCTGTCTGTCTAGGTCTCTCTCTGTCTGTCTAGATCTCTCTCTGTCTGTCTTGGTCTCTGTCTGTGTAGGGTCTCTCTCTGTCTGTCTAGGTCTCTCTCTGTCTGTCTAGGTCTCTCTTTGTCTGTCTAGGTCTCTCTCTGTCTGTCTAGGTCTCTCTCTGTCTCTCTCTGTCTCTCTCTGTCTCTCTCTGTCTCTCTCTGTCTCTCTCTGTCTCTCTCTGTCTCTCTCTGTCTGTCTCGCCCTCTCTCCCCTGTGCCAGATTACACCTGCAGGATCTAGCAGGCAAATGTCAGATCTTCCGTTTGCGTCTCCGCTGGGATTGAGTTTTTTACGTGGCGGTTGTTTGAACGCCTGGAAGTTTATTTCTGCGTTTCTTCCCACAGATTTACCTGCTGCTGGAATGTATCCTCCCTGCAACGTCCTTTAATCAGCTGCTTATTTATGTTTTAGCTGTTGTTTTAATGATCACTTGAATACTGGAACTGGTGTTTTACAAAGACTGGTTGAGACGCCCTTGTGTTATTACCGCGTTACCCCACAGGCTGGGACTCCTTACTTATACTGCTGTATGTAACGCCCCCTGCAGGTGAGCTGCTCTCCAGGCGGCCTGCAGGTCTGGGTGCAGGACTCCCCCTACCTGTGCAGCCGAGCAGGGCAGGTCCTCTCCGTCAGCACCCAGGTGAACGGCTGGCTGTATGGGGGAAGCCTGGTGTGCCCGTCCTGCTGGGACTTCTGTGAATCGTGCCCACCCGAGCGAGACCCTCCTCCGGGGAACAGGACCAAAGCGGCACCACTCGGTGAGTTCATGTGAACACTGTACCCAAAGACGGGTGTATATCCAGGGGTACAGGTGATGGGGGGGGGGCCCCGTTATGACAGGCACTGCATTTAGAGACTGACCGCTCTGTTACCGTGTAGGTGCACAGACCATTTAAAGTACGTACAAATACATAAAGTAGCCAGCACATACAGGCACGACCCACAGCTGCAATCTGAATGTACCTGGTGTTAGATTGCCAGCTCTGTAGGTCAGACTCTTTATAAAACAGCAAGCAGTACGGGACGAGACAAAATGAAGTGTTTGTGTTTCCCTGCAGATCTCTGCTCTCGGTCGTCAAACCTGGTCGTTACCCTGTGGCTTCTGATGCTTAACCTGCTCCCCCTTCTGGCCGGGTTCTTCCTCTGCGCCTACAAATAGATGCTGAAATTTGTGCTGTTCAGCACGCTCTGAAGTAGAGTTCCCGAGGGGCTGAGGGTGTGTGTGTGTGTGTGTGTGTGTGTGTGTGTGTGTGTGTGTGTGTGTGTGTGTGTGTGTGTGTGTGTGTGTGTGTGTGTGTGTGTGTGTGTGTGTGTGTGTGTGTGTGTGTGTGTGTGTGTGTGTGTGTGTGCTGAGGATGCAGATCTGTGTGTGTGTGTGAGGTGAGGATGCAGATCTGTGTGTGTGTGAGCAGAGAGTGTGTGTGTGCACGCTGAGGATGCAGATCTGTGTGTGTGTGTGTGCTGAGGGTGCATATCTGTGTGTGTGTGTGTGTTTGTGTGAGCAGAGGGTGCAGAACTGTGTGTGTGTGTGAGCAGAGAGTGTGTGTGTGTGGGTGTGTGTGCTGAGGGTGCAGGTCTGCACCCTCTAACTCACACACACACACAGATCTGCACCCTCAGCTCACACCCACGGATCTGCACCCTCTGCTCACACACACACACGGATCTGCACCCTCTGCTCACACACACACACACAGATCTGCACCCTCAGCTCACACACACACACACACACACACACACACACACAGAGAGATCTGCACCCTCAGCTCACACCCACGGATCTGCACCCTCTGCTCACACACACACACACAGATCTGCACCCTCTGCTCACACACACACACAGATCTGCACCCTCCGCTCACACACACACACACACACATCTGCACCCTCTGCTCACACACACACACACATCTGCACCCTCCGCTCACACACACACATCTGCACCCTCCGCTCACACACACACATCTGCACCCTCCGCTCTCACACACACACACAGATCTGCACCACACCCGGCTGCCCCAGGACTGCACCACACCCGGCTGCCCCAGGACTGCACCACACCCGGCTGCCCCAGGACTGCACCACACCCGGCTGCCCCAGGACTGCACCACACCCGGCTGCCCCAGGACTGCACCACACCCGGCTGCCCCAGGACTGCACCACACCCGGCTGCCCCAGGACTGCACCACACCCGGCTGCCCCAGGACTGCACCACACCCGGCTGCCCCAGGACTGCACCACACCCGGCTGCCCCAGGACTGCACCACACCCGGCTGCCCCAGGACTGCACCACACCCGGCTGCCCCAGGACTGCACCACACCCGGCTGCCCCAGGCTGCCAGGCTCGGTCAGGAGGTGGGTGACTGTGGGTAACTTGCTCTGGAAATAAATGTTGGACGATGTGCAGCGATGGGACCCGTGTGCAGCGATGGGACCCGTGTGCGACCGTGGGACCCGTGTGCGACCGTGGGACCCGTGTGCGACACTAACGTTCTGTTCTCACTTTGCTCTGATCGTCTCGGGAACGTTTATCTCCACTTTTTTATACTTGAATCTGAAAGACTGAGCGGTCGGCGTGGGGCCGGCGTGGGGCTGGCGTCCGGCGTGGGGCTGGCGGCCGGCGTGGGGCTGGCGGCCGGCGTGGGGCTGGCGGCCGGCGTGGGACTGGCAGCCACGGCACATTTACTGTAACCTTTAGTGAGATGATCATGTTTCCCGGATCTCTTTAGAGCAGCTGGTTAATCTGACGGGAGCCGCCCCTTCTCCGGAGCCCAGGAGGGTTTGGTGATGGGATTGGGAGTATGTGATATGAGCCTGTGGGAGTTGTTACACTCCCCCCCCCCCCCCACAAACACCCCCCCCCCCCCCCCCCCAGATTACTTGGTCCACAGACGCTGCAAAGCGTAGAACTGAGAGGGCGGTATTTGCACCTCCCCGGTTACAGGAAGAGACGTATCTCATTGCTCTTCCGTTCTCTCCAGCACTGAACGGGTTAATTTTGATGCTTGTTTTACGGCTTTTAATTTATTTCCCCTTCTTGCGGTTCTCGCGCCTTTTTTATTGCTGTATATAAATGGTATGTTTATCTAAGCGGTATCATTCTGCCCTGCCCGGGAGGAACCGCAGTACTCGGGTCTGCTGACATAGAAGGACCCATTGCATTAACCCCTAACCTGCCAGCAGGCCTGAGACGCGGCGCTGCTTAATGCTGAAATGAGACACCCTGACGGAACTGCTTAATGCTGAAATGAGACACCCTGACGGGCGCTGCTTAATGCTGAAATGAGACACCCTGACGGGCACTGCTTAATGCTGAAATGAGAAACCCTGACGGACGCTGCTTAATGCTGAAATGAGACATCCTGACGGGCGCTGCTTAATGCTGAAATGAGACACCCTGACGGGCGCTGCTTAATGCTGAAATGAGACATTTTGACGGGCGCTGCTTAATGCTGAAATGAGACACCCTGACGGGCGCTGCTTAATGCTGAAATGAGACACCCTGACAGCGCGCTGCTTAATGCTGAAATGAGACACCCTGACAGGACGCTGCTTAATGCTGAAATGAGACACCCTGACGGGACTGCTTAATGCTGAAATGAGACATCCTGACGGGCGCTGCTTAATGCTGAAATGAGACACCCTGACGGGCGCTGCTTAATGCTGAAATGAGACACCCTGACGGGCACTGCTTAATGCTGAAATGAGACACCCTGACGGACGCTGCTTAATGCTGAAATGAGACATCCTGACGGGCGCTGCTTAATGCTGAAATGAGACACCCTGACGGGCGCTGCTTAATGCTGAAATGAGACATTTTGACGGGCGCTGCTTAATGCTGAAATGAGACACCCTGACGGGCGCTGCTTAATGCTGAAATGAGACACCCTGACAGCGCGCTGCTTAATGCTGAAATGAGACACCCTGACAGGACGCTGCTTAATGCTGAAATGAGACATCCTGACGGGCGCTGCTTAATGCTGAAATGAGACATCCTGACAGGACGCTGCTTAATGCTGAAATGAGACATCCTGACGGGCGCTGCTTAATGCTGAAATGAGACACCCTGACGGGCGCTGCTTAATGCTGAAATGAGACACCCTGACAGGACGCTGCTTAATGCTGAAATGAGACACCCTAACAGGGCGCTGCTTAATGCTGAAATGAGACACCCTGACAGGCGCTGCGTAATGCTGAAATGAGACATCCTGACAGGCGCTGCTTAATGCTGAAATGAGACACCCTGACAGGACGCTGCTTAATGCTGAAATGAGACATCCTGACGGGCGCTGCTTAATGCTGAAATGAGACACCCTGACAGGTGCTGTGTAATGCTGAAATGAGACACCCTGACGGGACTGCTTAATGCTGAAATGAGACACCCTGACAGGGCGCTGCTTAATGCTGAAATGAGACACCCTGACGGGCGCTGCTTAATGCTGAAATGAGACACCCTGACGGGCGCTGCTTAATGCTGAAATGAGACATCCTGACCCGGCGCTGCTTAATGCTGAAATGAGACACCCTGACGGGCGCTGCTAAAGGCTGAAATGAGACATCCTGACGGCGCTGCTTAATGCTGAAATGAGACACCCTGACGGGCGCTGCTTAAGGCTGAAATGAGACACCCTGACGGGACTGCTTAATGCTGAAATGAGACACCCTGACAGGGCGCTGCTTAATGCTGAAATGAGACACCCTGACGGGCGCTGCTTAATGCTGAAATGAGACACCCTGACGGGCGCTGCTTAATGCTGAAATGAGACATCCTGACAGGCGCTGCGTAATGCTGAAATGAGACATCCTGACAGGCGCTGCGTAATGCTGAAATGAGACATCCTGACAGGACTGCTTAATGCTGAAATGAGACACCCTGACAGGCGCTGCTTAATGCTGAAATGAGACACCCTGACAGGGCGCTGCTTAATGCTGAAATGAGACATCCTGACGGCGCTGCTTAATGTTGAAATGAGACACCCTGACAGGCGCTGCTTAATGCTGAAATGAGACACCCTGACGGGCGCTGCGTAATGCTGAAATGAGACACCCTGACGGCCGCTGCTTAATGGTGAAATGAGACACCCTGACAGGACGCTGCTTAATGCTGAAATGAGACACCCTGACTGGCGCTGCTTAATACTGAAATGAGACACCCTGATGGGCGCTGCTTAATGCTGAAATGAGACACCCTGATGGGCGCTGCTTAATGCTGAAATGAGACACCCTGACGGGCGCTGCTTAATGCTGAAATGAGACACCCTGACAGGACGCTGCTTAATGCTGAAATGAGACATCCTGACAGGGCGCTGCTTAATGCTGAAATGAGACATCCTGACAGGACTGCTTAATGCTGAAATGAGACACCCTGACGGGCGCTGCTTAATGCTGAAATGAGAAATCCTGACGGGCGCTGCTTAATGCTGAAATGAGACACCCTGACGGGCACTGCTTAATGCTGAAATGAGACACCCTGACAGGCGCTGCTTAATGCTGAAATGAGACACCCTGACGGGCGCTGCTTAATGCTGAAATGAGACACCCTGACAGGACGCTGCTTAATGCTGAAATGAGACACCCTGACAGGACGCTGCTTAATGCTGAAATGAGACACCCTGACGGGCGCTGCTTAATGCTGAAATGAGACACCCTGACGGACGCTGCTTAATGCTGAAATGAGACATCCTGATGGGCGCTGCTTAATGCTGAAATGAGACACCCTGACGGGCGCTGCTTAATGCTGAAATGAGACATCCTGACGGGCGCTGCTTAATGCTGAAATGAGACATCCTGACGGGACTGCTTAATGCTGAAATGAGACACCCTGACGGGCGCTGCTTAATGCTGAAATGAGACACCCTGACGGGCGCTGCTTAATGCTGAAATGAGACACCCTGACGGGCGCTGCTTAATGCTGAAATGAGACACCCTGACAGGACGCTGCTTAATGCTGAAATGAGACATCCTGACAGGGCGCTGCTTAATGCTGAAATGAGACATCCTGACAGGACTGCTTAATGCTGAAATGAGACACCCTGACGGGCGCTGCTTAATGCTGAAATGAGAAATCCTGACGGGCGCTGCTTAATGCTGAAATGAGACACCCTGACGGGCGCTGCTTAATGCTGAAATGAGACACCCTGACAGGACGCTGCTTAATGCTGAAATGAGACACCCTGACAGGCGCTGCTTAATGCTGAAATGAGACACCCTGACGGCCGCTGCTTAATGCTGAAATGAGACACCCTGACGGACGCTGCTTAATGCTGAAATGAGACATCCTGATGGGCGCTGCTTAATGCTGAAATGAGACACCCTGACGGGCGCTGCTTAATGCTGAATTGAGACACCCTGACAGGACTGCTTAATGCTGAAATGAGACATCCTGACAGGACTGCTTAATGCTGAAATGAGACACCCTGACGGGCGCTGCTTAATGCTGAAATGAGACACCCTGACGGGCGCTGCGTAATGCTGAAATGAGACATCCTGACGGCCGCTGCTTAATGCTGAAATGAGACACCCTGACAGGGCGCTGCTTAATGCTGAAATGAGACATCCTGACGGGCGCTGCGTAATGCTGAAATGAGACACCCTGACAGGACGCTGCTTAATGCTGAAATGAGACATCCTGACGGGCGCTGCTTAATGCTGAAATGAGACATCCTGACGGGCGCTGCTTAATGCTGAAATGAGACACCCTGACGGGCGCTGCTTAATGCTGAAATGAGACACCCTGACGGGTGCTGCTTGATGCTGAAATGAGACACCCTGACAGGACGCTGCTTAATGCTGAAATGAGACATCCTGATGGGCGCTGCTTAATGCTGAAATGAGACACCCTGACGGGCGCTGCTTAATGCTGAATTGAGACACCCTGACAGGACGCTGCTTAATGCTCAAATGAGACACCCTGATGGGCGCTGCTTAATGCTGAAATGAGAAATCCTGACGGGCGCTGTTTAATGCTGAAATGAGACATCCTGACGGGCGCTGCTTAATGCTGAAATGAGACACCCTGACAGGCGCTGCTTAATGCTGAAATGAGACACCCTGACGGGCGCTGCTTAATGCTGAAATGAGACACCCTGACGGGCGCTGCTTAATGCTGAAATGAGACACCCTGACGGGCGTTGCTTAATGCTGAAATGAGACACCCTGACAGGCGCTGCTTAATGCTGAAATGAGACATCCTGACGGCGCTGCTTAATGCTGAAATGAGACACCCTGACAGGGCGCTGCTTAATGCTGAAATGAGACATCCTGACCGCACTGCCCGCTGGCCCCTCTGACTGCACTGCCCGCTGGATCCTCTGACCGCACTGCCTGCTGGCCCCTCTGACCGCACTGCCTGCTGGCCCCTCTGACCGCACTGACCGCTGGCCCCTCTGACCGCACTGACCGCTTGCCCCTCTGACCGCACTGACCGCTGGCCCCTCTGACCGCACTGACCGCTGGCCCCTCTGACCGCACTGACCGCTGGCCCCTCTGACCGCTGGCCCCTCTGACTGCACTGACCACTGGCCCCTCCGACGCAGGGTTTGGGAGAGTAGAACTGGATATCCATGCAGCCCTGTTACTAAGAGTAACACCTCAAAGTATTAATCACTCCGCCTGGGTTGGTGTGAGTCAGGTTACCTAATAACACAAGTGCAACTGAGCTGGCCCCGTCCCCACCAATAGAATCTATTATATCGGCTGCATTCTTCTGCTTGTGTATAAGCAGCTGCAGGATGTGGGCGCAGCACCCGGCTTCGCTGCCAGGGGACGAGTCACGAGCCGCCGTAAAGCAGGTCTGCTGCAGTGTTACTGTGAGATAACCTTGGGAGAGTCTGCTGCAGTGTTACTGTGAGATAACCTTGGGAGCGTCTGCTGCAGTGTTACTGTGAGATGACCTTGGGAGAGTGCTGCAGTGTTACTGTGAGATGACCTTGGGAGAGTGCTGCAGTGTTACTGTGAGATAACCTTGGGAGAGTGCTGCAGTGTTACTGTGAGATAACCTTGGGAGAGTGCTGCAGTGTTACTGTGAGATAACCTTGGGAGAGTGCTGCAGTGTTACTGTGAGATAACCTTGGGAGAGTGCTGCAGTGTTACTGTGAGATAACCTTGGGAGCGTCTGCTGCAGTGTTACTGTGAGATAACCTTGGGAGCGTCTGCTGCAGTGTTACTGTGAGATAACCTTGGGAGCGTCTGCTGCAGTGTTACTGTGAGATAACCTTGGGAGCGTCTGCTGCAGTGTTACTGTGAGATGACCTTGGGAGAGTCTGCTGCAGTGTTACTGTGAGATGACCTTGGGAGAGTGCTGCAGTATTACTGTGAGATAACCTTGGGAGAGTCTGCTGCAGTGTTACTGTGAGATGACCTTGGGAGAGTGCTGCAGTGTTACTGTGAGATAACCTTGGGAGAGTGCTGCAGTGTTACTGTGAGATAACCTTGGGAGAGTGCTGCAGTGTTACTGTGAGATGACCTTGGGAGAGTGCTGCAGTGTTACTGTGAGATAACCTTGGGAGAGTGCTGCAGTGTTACTGTGAGAACCTTGGGAGCGTCTGCTGCAGTATTACTGTGAGATGACCTTTGGAGAGTGCTGCAGTGTTACTTTGAGATAACCTTCGGAGCGTCTGCTGCAGTGTTACTGTGAGATGACCTTGGGAGAGTCTGCTGCAGTGTTACTGTGAGATGACCTTGGGAGAGTGCTGCAGTGTTACTGTGAGATGACCTTGGGAGAGTGCTGCAGTGTTACTGTGAGATGACCTTGAGAGAGTGCTGCAGTGTTACTGTGAGATGACCTTGGGAGAGTGCTGCAGTGTTACTGTGAGATGACTTTGGGAGAGTGCTGCAGTGTTACTGTGAGATGACCTTGGGAGAGTGCTGCAGTGTTACTGTGAGATGACCTTGGGAGAGTGCTGCAGTGTTACTGTGAGATGACCTTGGGAGAGTGCTGCAGTGTTACTGTGAGATGACCTTGGGAGAGTGCTGCAGTGTTACTGTGGGATGACCTTGGGAGAGTGCTGCAGTGTTACTGTGGGATGACCTTAGGAGAGTGCTGCAGTGTTACTGTGAGATGACCTTGGGAGCGTTGCTGGCGTCGGCAGGAGGATCTTGGTAACATAATAATAATAATGTAATGTGTGTTTGCAGGATTTGTCCCGGAGAGTTACTGTTGTGAATACATTTCCCGGCATTGAGTGCAAAGTATATGGGAATGTCCCCGCCGTGTATACAGGACTGCCCGGATAACCGAGCACACGTATTCTTTCTTTCCTGCCCCCGTGTGTTGCTGCCCCCGTGTGTTGCTGCCCCCGTGTGTTGCTGCCCCCGTGTGTTGCTGCCCCCGTGTGTTGCTGCCCCCGTGTGTTGCTGCCCCCGTGTGTTGCTGCCCCCGTGTGTTGCTGCCCCCGTGTGTTGCTGCCCCCGTGTGTTGCTGCCCCCGTGTGTTGCTGCCCCCGTGTGTTGCTGCCCCCGTGTGTTGCTGCCCCCGTGTGTTGCTGCCCCCGTGTGTTGCTGCCCCCGTGTGTTGCTGCCCCCGTGTGTTGCTGCCCCCGTGTGTTACTGCCCCCGTGTGTTACTGCCCTGAATCCATTGTGTTCATAATAAGGTCTGGATTCTCGGGCTATGAAGGGTGCGGGGAGCATGGTCCACCCTGGTACTGGCAGTGGGTGTATATCAGGAGTGGCCACCAACAGGTCAGGTTTTCAAGATATCCCTGTTTCAGCACAGGTGGCTCAGTCGTAGCCGGGTGTTTTCTTCAGCTAGCCCAGGAAATCCCGGGACATTTTGGGGTTATCGCACGGAAACGCTGGAACATTTCTGTGAGATTTTTCTGTTATTTGGATGCAGACTAAGGCCGAGTCCATAGAAGGACAGGCCGCGCTGAGCCGTGCGGACGCTCAGCGCTGAGCCCCTGCATACTCAATGAGGATGCCTTGAGAGGGGGCTCACGCGAGCGTCCGCAGGCGTGCTGACGAGTTGGAGGTTTCACAGCACAGCAGTGTCAACGTCTCGGCGCCGTGACGTCAGTGCGTCGCGGGCGGTTGGCCCAGCGACGTCACTGCCCCGCCTCCAACCACCTCCCCCCGGCTCCCCCCGCGCACGCTGGCTCGCCTGTATGGGCATGAAATCGCCCAGATTTCAGCAGGCGAGCCTCCGCGTCAGCGCGGCTCGGATCGCCTCACCCTTCTATGGCCCGGGCCTAATGGCCCATCAGAGTGACCCAGCAGGGGGCCCTCTGACCCCCCGCTCCCTGAAATGTTTCAGCGTTTCTGTGCGTGCCCCAAAATTTCCTGGGATTTTTCCTGGGCTAGCTGAAGAAAACACCCGGCTACATCTGACTGAGCCACTGATTGAGCTACCTTTGCTGAAGCAGGGATATCCATAAAGCCTGATTAGTCCTCAAGGCCCTCCAACAGATCAGGGTCTATGGATATCCCTGCTTCAGCACAGGTCACTCAATCGTTGACTGGCCAACTCCAGTCCTCAAGGCCCACAGGTGTTGGCTAGTCAACGATTGAGCCACCTGTGCTGAAGCAGGGATATCCTGAAGACCTGCTGGTGGCCCTTGAGGACTGGAGTTTCCCCCTCCTGGTTTATTGCAGTCTGAGATCCCCTCTCCCCACCTACCCCCCCCAATCTTTGCGCTGTATGTTCATGGCGCTGTGGCAGGCTCAGTCCGTGCAGGTTATATTACTGAGAGACCCCCAGTCTTTGCGCTGTATGTTCATGGCGTTGTGGCAGGCTCAGTCCGTGCAGGTTATATTACTGAGAGACCCCCAGTCTTTGCGCTGTATGTTCATGGCGCTGTGGCAGGCTCAGTCTGTGCAGGTTATATTACTGAGAGACCCCCAGTCTTTGCGCTGTATGTTCATGGCGTTGTGGCAGGCTCAGTCCGTGCAGGTTATATTACTGAGAGACCCCCAGTCTTTGCGCTGTATGTTCATGCTGTTGTGGCAGGCTCAGTCCGTGCAGGTTATATTACTGAGAGACCCCCAGTCTTTGCGCTGTATGTTCATGGCGCTGTGGCAGGCTCAGTCCGTGCAGGTTATATTACTGAGAGACCCCCAGTCTTTGCGCTGTATGTTCATGGCGTTGTGGCAGGCTCAGTCCGTGCAGGTTATATTACTGAGAGACCCCCAGTCTTTGCGCTGTATGTTCATGGCGTTGTGGCAGGCTCAGTCCGTGCAGGTTATATTACTGAGAGACCCCCAGTCTTTGCGCTGTATGTTCATGGCGTTGTGGCAGGCTCAGTCCGTGCAGGTTATATTACTGAGAGACCCCCAGTCTTTGCGCTGTATGTTCATGGCGCTGTGGCAGGCTCAGTCCGTGCAGGTTATATTACTGAGAGACCCCCAGTCTTTGCGCTGTATGTTCATGGCGCTGTGGCAGGCTCAGTCCGTGCAGGTTATATTACTGAGAGACCCCCAGTCTTTGCGCTGTATGTTCATGGCGTTGTGGCAGGCTCAGTCCGTGCAGGTTATATTACTGAGAGACCCCCAGTCTTTGCGCTGTATGTTCATGGCGTTGTGGCAGGCTCAGACCGTGCGGGGTATATTACTGAGATCAGCGCTCACATACATTACTGTGCTGCTCCTCACGGTGTCACTGTGAAAGGGTTAATAATAACAGCGGTGAGGGGAGAGGGTATAACCGCGTCTCGGGATACTACAGATCGGGTAACATTGCACCTTACACACAGGGCGAGTATTCCCAGAGGGGGGGGTTACTACAGATCGGGTAACATCGCACCTCACACACAGGCTCACCTCACAGGGCGAGTATTCCCAGAGGGGGGTTATTACAGATCGGGTAACATTGCACCTCACAGGGCGAGTATTCCCAGAGGGGGGTTATTACAGATCGGGTAACATTGCACCTCACAGGGCGAGTATTCCCAGAGGGGGGTTATTACAGATCGGGTAACCTGCACCGTACACACAGGGCGAGTATTCCCAGAGGGGGGTTACTACAGATCGGGTAACATTGCACCTCACAGGGCGAGTATTCCCAGAGGGGGGTTACTACAGATCGGGTAACATTGCACCTCACAGGGCGAGTATTCCCAGAGGGGGGTTATTACAGATCGGGTAACATCGCACCTCACAGTGCGAGTATTCCCAGAGGGGGGTTATTACAGATCGGGTAATATTGCACCTCACAGGGCGAGTATTCCCAGAGGGGGGTTACTACAGATCGGGTAACATTGCACCTCACAGGGCGAGTATTCCCAGAGGGGGGTTACTACAGATCGGGTAACATTGCACCTCACAGGGCGAGTATTCCCAGAGGGGGGGTTATTACAGGGCGAGTATTCCCAGAGGGGGGTTATTACAGGGCGAGTATTCCCAGAGGGGGGTTATTACAGGGTGAGTATTCCCAGAGGGGGGTTATTACAGGGCGAGTATTCCCAGAGGGGGGTTATTTTAGGGCGAGTATTCCCAGAGGGGGGTTATTTTAGGGCGAGTATTCCCAGAGGGGGGTTATTACAGGGCGAGTATTCCCAGAGGGGGGTTATTACAGGGCGAGTATTCCCAGAGGGGGGGTTATTTTTGTACAATTTGTTTTTTTTACTAGTATTTGACGGGTTGGAAATAAGAGACTGAAATGCTGTTTCCCGGCTCCCCGCGTCTCGGAGATCGCCGCGCGGCCAGTCCTGTTACCTGTATCTTCTTTTAGCTCATGTCCCTATGTGAGAGTTTACATTGGAGTTTAACTCCTTAGCTGCCAGTGCGGAGCCACGCGGACCGGGCTCGTGCAGCGAAAGGTTGAGGTACACGTTACTTGGCGCGGGGCATCGTTTGCAATGAATTGTTACATTGTATATTGTGGGAAATAATATTTAAATATGGTATCCATGTGATAATAAAATATTGATGAATAAAGTTTGTGTTTAATTTCAATTCAAAGGTCTTCCTTACATCGGGGCTGAGACCGGAAAATGGCAGGTTTCTGGAGTTTAAACTTTTTATTTCATTCTTAAGTGGCTGAGAGACTTATTTTTTATATTGCATTTCAGTTTATCCCGACGATGGCAGGTGTATTGTATTCTGTGACAGATGTATTGTATTCTGTGACAGGTGTATTGTATTCTGTGACAGATGTATTGTAT